>NC_069499.1:1215503435-1215568435 GCF_027579735.1 Bombina bombina
GCTTACATTTCTAACCAAGGAAGTACAAAGAATGGAAGACACACAAGACACTTTCACAATAAAAGTATACAGGAGGCAAACATGTCAGAAGTAAAATCCCATATTAGGAATGTGAAGCAGAGATTATTCACTAAAGGAACCACATATTCTATGCCTGATGATTATAACTAGTCTGAGAATACCATCTAATACTTACAGTATCTTATTTTTAGCTTACATTTTATTTTCTGCTTTATTAACCACCTGACTTTTCTTGCAGATTGCCGACAATTGCTGCGGCCAATGGCGTACACATACAGCAGCTCCCCCGCGGGGCCGGTGGGGTCTCAGTACTGTGTCTGCAGAGTGGAACTTTCTGTTTGCTGTCAAAACCTTTTAGATCGAGATGTGGCCTCCAAGTCTGACCCATTTTGTGTTTTATTTTTGGAAGTAAATGGAAAATGGACTGAGGTACTGCATGATATATGTTTCTATAAATAATGTATTAATTTGATTAAATATCCCATATTTTAGTGTTTATGTAAAAATGAGAACCCCCCCCAATATGAGGGTTTGTCCTATTAGTTGTGGGAAGACACAAGATAATTATAACACTGTAACTGCTAAAAAAAAAAGTGGGAATTGGGGTCTAGTAAACTGTTGCACCTGTATCTGTAGAAAAAAACCTTTACTGTGCGGAATGGTATCACTGCTTTCCAGTAAATGTAGGTAAAAGGCTAATTAAGTGCCTGTCTGCTGTAATTTCTTAAAGGGGCATTGTACTGTACATTTATCTCCCATTGAATGTGATTCCATAAACAAGGTGGTGTTTGATTGATAGATAGATAGATATATAGATAGATGGAATCTGTGTGTATGTACTCACACAATTTCTGGCTTCTCTATGTTGTGCATTAGCAGCCAGATAATCCAATATAGATTGTGCAAAGGTGTTTCTGGTATAGTTAACAGAAATGTTCACATACAGTAAGATTTACAGAAACATTAATGTAATAGAGATATTGGTAGATATAGACTATTTTGTGTTGGCAAAAAGCAGAAGTAATGTTAATGAAGATAATTTCGTTTGTAGGTGAACAATTGAAAAGCTGACTTGGTTTGACTATGATTGCAGTATTTAGTGCATGAATTGGCATATAGGAATCATGTGAAGATTTTGCATAAAGCATTTGGATTGACATGTTGTGATGCCATATACTGTGCGGGATATGGCTTACAGAGGGCTGTAAAAGACTCCATATAAAGAAGGAGAGTTGAGATATAATGGTTGGTTGCTAGTTAGCCCACAGAAAGAGCAGGGGTGTAGCAGAATGTTGGCAGCAGTAGGGTACAATTTAATAATAGATTTGCCATTACACCCTAAAGAAAAACCTGTCCTAGAAGTTGTAGATATTATTTCTGCCCTCAATCAGGTACACAAGGCCACAGAGCCGTCTGATAATATTTTGCGTGGGCTGCTTTTTTCCTGAACAAAATAGTAGAGCAAAGTAAAACCAGCAGGGCTATTTAGCCTCACAGTTGTGCTAATTTCATGGTAATTTTTTTCTGTGGTTTGTTCCTACTGTAAGCTCAGAAAACAGTGACCTTTAAATGCTGCTCTAATGGAACCCACAGGTACTTTTATGGATCTCATAAAAGTAATTCTCTCTTAACAGAACATATCGTCTCTAGTACGTAGAAACCGTGTCCGTAATAACACAGCATATTTTTATATGATTTGGATTTTTTATCTCACAGTCTTCAAGATCTCTGCTCTGGCTTTTGTTCTGCAAAGTTATTCTAATTATCACTTCAGATCATTCAAACAAACTTATTTTTTCCTATGAAGCAAAGCAGGATGGGTAAAAATCAATGATAGAAAATCGATTTTGTTTTAAGAATTTAAATCCGATTTTTTTTAATTTTTTATTTAAAGGGACACTGAACCCAATTTTTTTCTTTCGTGATTTGGATAGAGCATAACATTTTAAGCAACTTTCTAATTTACTCCTATTATCAAATGTTCTTTATTCTCTTGGTATCTTTATTTGAAATGCAAGAATGTAAGTTTAGATGCCGGCCCACTTTTGGTGAACAACCTAGGTTGTCCTTGCCGATTGGTGGATAAATTCATCCACCAATCAAAAACTGTTGTCCAGAGTTCTGAACCAAGGTAAAAGCTTAGATGCCTTCTTTTTTAAATAAAGATAGCAAGAGAACGAATAAACATTGATAATAGGAGTAAATTAGAAAGTTAATTAAAATTGCATGCTCTATCTGAATCACGAAAGAAATAATTTGGGTTCAGTGTCCCTTTAAATAGGATTTTATCAAATAAAATGCTTTTATAGCTAGCATTCTATTTAAGGTACATAATAATCCAAAGGTCATTCATCGCAAAATAAGCATTAGTTTTTAATTATGTAGCATGAGGCTGTATATTCATGGCTGTAATGTTTACTTTGTGTAATGTTGTGCTCTACAAGAGGTTTCTCTCAGATTATCTAGAACATATTATCACATATTCTTGGTTTTGTAGTTCTCACAACTGTAAATTTGTGTAGAAATATCCTCATCTTCACAGCAACAATATTCTAATAAAAAATGTTCTAATAAAAAGTTAATATTTTTTTCTTTTATGGTTCAGATAGAGCTTACTAAACAACGTTCCACTTTAATTCTGTTATCAAATTATCAAATGTGTTCATTCTCTTGATATCCTTTGTTGAAGGAGCAGCAGTGCACTACTGGGAGCTAGCTGAACACATTTTGAATGCCAGTAACAAGAGACATATATGTATAGCCACCAATCAGCAGATAGCTCCCAGTAGTGCATTGCTGCTCCTCAGACTACCTAGTAGGTATGATTTTCAACAAAGGATAACAAGAGCATGATGCAAATTAGATAAAATAAGTACATTGGAAACCTGTTAGGATACCCCCCCCCCCCCCCAAAGATCCTCTTGAATGTTGTTTATCCTTAATTCTTTTGCGGTGACCAATTACGGAAAGATATAATCAAGCTCTGGCACCTATCAACCAATCACTGTGTAGCATGTAGGTGTGTCAGGATTCTGCGTCTTGCGCAGAATACGCTCCAGCGCCTCTGAGGAGTTCAATTAAAAGAACAGCAGGAAAAATAAATAAAGTACATTGCTAAGTTTTTAAATTATGCATAATTAAATATGTTATGGGGACAAAAATGTCAGCATAATGCCCCTTCAAGTTAATAAAAATAAAATGCCAAAAAGTGTTGACATTTTTAAAATTACACATGAATAACTGTTTATGGTGTTTTTATAGTTGTTTGAGGTGTTTGGTAGGGATCAGGGGATGAGAGGTGTTAGGTGGGCATGTTTTTCTCTCAATTTCCCAGTAGTGAAGGGGTTGTTGTTTTTTAAAGTGAAACAACATTTTTATTTTGCCGGCTTTCTATTCATTTTAAAATCTGGTAACTGTAGTCTTCAACTCACCCAAAATGAATCTGCAGAGCATTCCATGGAATTCTGAACACTGACCCTACTACATTCTGTCCAATTATTGTGCGATATGTATAAGAACATTTATATCCATCCCTAATTGGCCATAATGAAGGAGCTATGATAAAAAATAACCAAGGCATTTTATGGGGTGTGTCCCTGGATTGCAAGTATTTCACATGCAGTTATTGATATCTGATGCAAGAAAAAAAAATACTTTAAACGTCCCTTTAAGGGAAATGTAATAGTCATCTTGTATTAATTTGATAGCTTGATAAAGTCACATTTTGAAGCATTTGTTAGAGCTAAAAAGCTGAGTTTTCTAGGGAAAGATATTTTTCATCAGTCCTATCTTTACCTTTAATAATTCTGTTTTTGATTCATGTACAGGAAGCATTACACATGGGGGCCGATTTATTAATGGCCGAATTCATCTTTATGCATTTGTTTCTGCACCGCCGGAAACAGGAGTTAAGAAGCAGTGATCTTAAGACCGCAGCTCCTTAACTTGTGCGCCACCTCTGAGGCGGCGGACAGCAATCTGCCCGATCGTATACAATCAGGTTGATTGACACCCCCTACTAGCGGCCGATTGGCCGTGAATCTACAGGGGGCGGCATTGCACAAGCAGTTCACCAGAACAATGCTGTGCTATCGGCATTTATCGATGTGCGGCGGACATGATCTGCTACAGCGGATCATGTCCTTCTGTAGGATAATAAATCGTCCCCTAAGACTTGACAATTTCCTTCAAAATGTTGGAAGCAGGCCAAATGTTTAGGAGCCAAAAATGGTTCAGTTTTCACACCATTACCAATTCAGTGATTTCATTTCAAACACACATGCAGCAGTGACTTAACCCCTTAATTACCTTAGACAGGAAGGGACAATCAAAAGTTGAAAACATTGCAGCATAACCTGCAGTAGAGATCTATCCCCATTGATTGCTAGAATCACACATACATTTGCAGACACAATGGGTTAAATCATTGCTGAATATAATATAATACACCTGCAATCGCAGATTGCCATGGAGCAGGTTATTTATCCTTGTGACATCATTCTTTGAAACACATGCATTGGAACTAGAATTCCCATAATGCCACACGCAGTTCTCAGGGCCTGATGATAAAAAAACTTTTTAAAATAAATATTGTGATGCAGATGCCTCTCCTAATCAGCTAACATTCTGCATAGCAAGATAAACAGCTCTCGAGCTAAAATTTGCCTTTCTACTCATGAGACTTCTTAGATATCCTCACCAGAGCGGAGAGCTTTAGATCAAGCAGGCTGTATTATGCAATATAAACGCTATACTTTTGTTCTTTTCTCTCTTTGTAACAAAAGCTTGTTTTTCTATACATAAAAAGGTATGATTCATTTAAAGCTATGAGTCATGTTTTGTCATTAAAGGGAAATCAAACCCCAAATTTGTCTTTAATGATTGAAATACGGCACACAATTTAAAAAAACCTTCTATTTTACTTCTATTATCAAATGTGCTTAATTTACTTGGTATCCTTTGTTAAAGAAGCAGCAATGCATAACTGGGATCTAGCTGTACCAATACCAATAGTGAGACAATACCAAGAGGCATATGTGTGCAGCCACCAATCAGCAACTAGCACCCAGTAGTTCATTTCTGATCCTTAGTCTGTCTAGGTATGCTTTTCAACAAAGGATACCAATATAACAAACCAATTAGATAATTTGTTTAAAATTGTATGCTCTATTTAAATCATAAAATGTTTGTGGGAGGTTTTATGTCCCTTTAAGGAGGAAACCAATAATTTATTACATAAATATTTTTAAGCACCTTTCAAATTTTATTTATATTATCTAATTTGATTTGTTATCTTGGTATCTCTTGTTGAAAAGCATACCTAGGTAGGCTCAGGGACAGAAATACTGGACTACTGGAAGCTAGCTTCTAATTTGTGGCTGCACACATATATGCCATTGGCTAACCAGATGTGTTCAGCTGGTTCCCAGTAGTGCATTATTGCTCCTTCAACAAAGGATACTAAAAGAGTTAAGCTAGTTTAATAAAATAAGTAAATTGGAAATTTGTTTAAAACTATTTGCTCTTTCTATTTTAGATTTCAATTTAATAAAAGTATTTTCTACAGGGTAAAACATTTTTTAATCAAATAAAGATTACCATACTATACATTGTTCTAAAGCTCATTAAATGGTCATTATTCTGTTCTCAGAAGACTTCACTCTAGGGACCCAATTCTCTAAAGCCCTCTGCTCAGGCAAAATGATATAAAAAATCCATCAGGACTAGGGGATTTTTCCCTGGAATCTATAAAGGTAAATTTTACCTTGATAACTCTGTGTATCTGTATGTAAAGAAAATACATATACATCTTAGTATAGTGCACAATTAAACTACACAGCATACAAAGCATTATGTAAAAACTGTAATTAAAGTATGCATTAAAAATCATATTAATAGTAAACGTTAACATTAATATTAAAAATATACTTCAAAATTATAATTTTAAAGTGAATGTTAATTTAGATGATAAAGTGCCCGGTTTTTAAAAATCCGATTAAAAACAGGGGCACTTTAATTTATCAAAATTTACATTTCACTTGTGTTGTGAAAATACTTACCTTTTAATCTTGACAGCCGCTGCATCGCTTCCCCCTCCCGTCGCAAAGCCTCTTCCCGGGTCTAAAATGAGGAATCCGGGTTCCTCCAATCATGGCGTTGAATCAGACACTGATTCCCCCGGGGGGGAAGCCGTGATTGATTGGAGGATGACATCCGTCATTTCTGACGTATGAAGAGGCTTGCGACGACCGGGGGAATCGCTGGAGCGGCTGTCAAGATTAAAAGGTAAGTATTTTCACAACACGAGTGAAATATAAATTTTGATGAAATAAAGTGCCTCTGTTTTTAATTGGATTTTTAAAAACCGGGCTCTTTATCATCTAAATTTACATTCACTTTAAATTACATAGTCAAATTCATATTTAAAGTACTCAAGATAAATGTAATTAATATACACAGTAAAAATCATATTTAAAATACAATTCAATATTAAAAGTTACAATTGTACAAAATTCCCCTTAGAGAGATACAAGGACCTCAGTGTAAATTTTGCCTTCACAGATACAGTGAAGGCTTTTCTAACTCTTGCAGATCTGTTTATATAATCTCACCTGAGAGGAAAGCATTAGAGAATAGGGCCCTAAGTGCTTTAAATACCATATTCCTGTTGTGTACGGTAGGTTTCACAATATTAGAGTGTATTAAAGATTGGTTTCAGTGCAAGAACACATTTAGGGCTACATTTATTAAAGCCCTACGGCTGTAAGTTCTCACAAGAACTTGCTCGCCGTCATTTATCAAGCAGCGGTCACCAGACTGCCGCTTCCCTAACCTTTTGCCACCTCTAATGTGGCGAAATTCAATCTCCTCGGTCTAGTCAGACCAAGGAGATTGACAGCTCCTGCTCGCGCGTGATTGGCTGTGCGCGGGCAGGAGGCGGGATTGCACACGAGCGCACAATTGCACTCGTGTGCAATGGCAAATACCTGCGGGTAATTTCGCCCCGCCACAGGCGAGCTGAGGCGTACAGGGGCGCGTATACGCCTCAGCTTTAATAAATCTAGCCCTTAGTGTGTGTGAATGTAAGAGGGAAGGGAGCATGACTTGTTCTTAGAATGTTATCAAAGGCAACATGCCAGTAAACACAGGCAGATTTCTTCTGCATCTTAGAGCCAGCATACAAAGGAAGTGACAAGTGCCAGGCTCCCCCACTCCTCTTTGCAGCCAACAGCTACCGTGTTCACAAGTTACTCATATGTCCACAGGAACGTTCTGCACATTTGTAGATAAATAGCTGCTCTTTGTATTAGCACACTTCTAAAGCAATAATGTTTTATTTTGCATGACTAAAATGGTTTCCACCGAAAATCAAATTTAATCTGCATTGTAAAAGATTACATTTTCTTTAATATTCAAAACTTTTTTAAGAGCAAACTATGAATAATTCTATGTATTTCAGTGATAATAGTATGTAGTCTCACATTCCTTGGGATTTCTGTCTCTTTGTACATTATAATTAAGTTATATGCCTAAAATCACCAGATACAAATGCTGGAAATGAACCAGAATTTTATACTACTGGGTCATTGTTTTGTGATTTATTGGCAACTCTCACTCTTTATATGGTATTTCACACATACTCCTATAGATTTGAGAACTTCATGGAGTATGTTACAAAAGATAAAATGGTCTTCGGTTTTATTTAAAGCGACAATGTTTCATATGAAAGTAGAAATTAAACACATGGAACCATTAATATAGCAAAAGAGAAGTGTTCCACCAGGGAAAGAACTAAGACAAAATTCCTTGTTCTGTGGCTAGTCACTTCCCCAGGTATATAGTCTTTTAGCCCAAATTGTGCCTTTCACAAATAATACATTTCCTGAAATGTATAAGTCTGGTCCCAACTAGAAAGATTAAGCCAGCCCCAAAATACCAGGCAATCCCCATCTGAACAACAGACATGGCTACCTCAGATGAACGGTTTGCCCTTCCATGGGCCTCGTCTTGTCTGAATTCCAAATCACATTAGTTATAAATGTACCAAACTGAATATCATGGTTAAAAAGCACATAGAAGCCAAACAGTTGCACTTGAGCGAAAGGTTTTATTGTGGCTCTTTGCGCGCAAGTATTACAAGTTGAAAGTATACACGTTTGTTTGAGAGCAATTTAATTTAACGCGTGTTGTTATAGTGCGACTTCAGAGCTCTGGTTAACAGTTATGCAAGTCAAAAAAGTTACACAAAACACAACAAAAATATATTTAAAAGTACAGTTACACTAATAAAAACACTATCTAATAAAAAGTAGATAACTTTAAAATGTAGGTCATTTATATGTTAAGTTCCTCAAAAAAAAAAAACTTCACCCACAGTGATATGTGGACGAGTTACATAAACTAGAGACACTTGATCCTAGGCTAGGATGAGTCACACTACAGTTGAACCCACAGGACATCTCTTAAAAAGAAATAAATCTATTCCTTATGGGCGCTCATGCATGCTTAGATATATCATATACGGAAAACATAGTAACTTCCTGTTCATAGTTCAGCGCTCCTGTATCTTCCTCTTATATATAGCCCACAATAATATATTGGTTTTTATATAGGAAGATAGAGAACTAACTTTCACTAACTACTTTTTAGCTACGGTGTAAAGTTATATTAACGCAAGCGGTGCTTACCCACTGAAATTACTATGAGACATTGGATCCAATAGGGTCTTTGATTTGACTAACACACCCCACCAGTTTCACCTAAATCAATGGGCCCATAAGTGGCCAACTAATTAGTTATATATGGAAGCTTCCAAAATGTATAAAACAGAGGTTTCAGAAGTATATAATATACCAGTTGTTTTGTTCCAAGTTTATACCGTTAACCTGTATTCTATAAAAAGTTTGTCATTTATGTCATGACATTTGTTGTAAGTCTTCACATGCGCACAACCTCAATAAAAAATTATTCAAATGAAAAAGGATATATCATATTGTTTGTTTTATTCCTCGGTTTATAACTTTTTTATTAGCACATATGCCCAGCACCAATGTAATAAATGTGGGAAGGATTTAAAATCCTTAGTACCACATCTTCCTTCTCTCATTTTCTCCCTTGCCCCTCTCTGTCTAGGGTTGCCACCCAGCTGTTATTTTACTGACATGGCCAGTATTTTTAAGGCTCAGGTCAAAGTTGAAAACTTATTCTAAGAGTGTTAGAATCTAATTATAAACCAATGGTTATTTAAAATCAGTTCTCGTAGCTTTAGTTCCTGAATTATGCTGCATAGGCTAATGAGCAAGGCCTCTTTTTTCCCCCAGAAAAGATGTCAACCTACCTCTGTCTCCTTTCTGTTTTTGTTCTTAACTGCACATTTTCCCCAACACATTTTACAGATTTAAATGCAATTTTCTCTGGATTTTTAATGAACTCTCCACAACCTCTGATGCCATAGAAAAAAATAGACATATAATTTACTAGCACAAATCCGCTTATGAAATCATTTGATGAAGTTTAATGTAATTATATAAAAAATAAACGATGAAACAAGCAGTAATATTCAGCAGTCTTCCATTTTTTATGTCTATTGTATGAGTCTGTGGCACACTCTATAACACTCAAGTTGGCGGGAGTACTAAGATTGTGTTGTTCTCTATGTGTAAAAAGTTTGATGCAGTGTTAGCATTGTGAGCTGTAGGATATGGTGTGATGAAGGAGGAAAGAAGAGGAACATACTGTTATTTGTTCAGGGTTTATATTACTGGAACTCATAAGCAGATCCTCATTTAGTGTAGTGTAAAATACATTCTTCTGTTGTGTTTATGTCACACCGCTACTCACAATGGCTGCTGCCATAGAAGCGGTGATGGTGACTCGTTGCTATGGCCGTTGCCATAGACCCGGCGGTGATTGTAAGTGTGCGGCGATGACATCATCTCCACACGCTGTCTCTCTCTCCTGATGCCGCTTTCCCATACACCTGGGAGGTCTCTTTGGCGACATGTAAGTCCCTCCTTCACTTCATCTCACTGTCCAAGTATAGGTGTTACTGTGTGTGCTCCTGGATGCTGTGATACTTATATTGCTGGATAGCCATATCGTTACTGAACTCTGCCTGTCTGACCACTCTGCTTGCTTAATCCTTGTATTGCTGGATTGCCTTATCATTGCTCAACTCTGCCTGTCTGACCATTCTATTGGTTTACCCCTGAACTGTTATACTGCTGGATTTTCTTTGTTGCTGGCACATGCCTGTTCCTGACCATTCTATTGGTTTACCTCTGAACTGTTATACTGCTGGATTTCCTTTGTTGTTGACACCTGCCTGTTCCTGACCATTCTATTGGAACTGTTATTCTGTTGGATTGCCTTCCTGTTGCCGGATTCTGCCTGTCTTGACCATTCTCTGCCTTCATCTTATTGCTGTGAAGGACTACCCTGTCTACCGTACTGCTTACCTCATTTCATAAACTCACTCTGTTCCGGGATATTTCTTATACTTCCGCTTGACGCTGGGATAAGAAGACTACTGGCCATGTTTGGTCTGATAGAGAAATATCCCACGAGCATTACATTAAACTTGGGCCATGGACCCAAATGAGGTAGCAAGAGCAGTCACTCTTCAGGGACAGATGCTGGAAACCCATACCATACACTTGCAGAATGTGGATTCTAAACTAGAGGCTATGGGGCATATGTATCAATGTGCGAGCGGACATGATATGAAGTAGCGTATCATGTCGGCTGCACATCGCTAAACATCGATAAATGCGTATGCTGTCGGCTTTTATAATTGCACCAGCAGTTCTGGTGAACTGCTGGTGCAATGCCGTCCCCTGCAGATTTGTGGCCAATCAGCCGCTAGAAGGGGGGTCAATCAACCCAATCGTATTCGTTCGGGTTGATTTCTGTCAGCCGCCTCAGAGCAGGCGGAAAAGTTATGGAGCAGCTTGATAAATATGCCCCTATATCCGCTATGCTCTCCTCACTGGTTGCAGAGAAGAATGCTACTCCTGTTGTTACACAACTAGTCCCAGCTGCTAGTGCTGCAACTTCTTCCTCTGCTTCTGGAAGTTTACCCTGGATACCATTGCCTGACAGGTATGATGGTACTACTGATTGTAGGGGTTTTCTCAACCAGAGCAGGCTGCACTTTCGCAATGATCCTCACACCTTCCAGCCTTATCAGTTAAAGGTCACTTTTATCATATCTTTATTGAAAGGCAAGGCCCTAGCCTGGGTCTCTCCCCTTTTGGAACAGAGCGCTCAACTCCTGAACGATGCTGATGCCTTAATTTCTGCATTATCTTCTGTGTTTGGGACCTCCGGCCATGCTTCTCCTGCAGACTACTTTCTCTTGGATCTCCGCCAGAGCAATAGAACTGTGGCACAATACGCCATTGAGTTTCGCACCTTGGCACTTGAGAACAGTTGGGATAGCAGTGCTCTTAAAGTGGCCTTTAGGAGAGGCTTGCATGAGCGTATTAAGGACGAGCTTACTTATCATGATGTTCCTTCTTCCCTGGATGAATTCATAACATTTTGTATCAGTCTGGATTCTCGCTTCCAGGAGAGACAAGCTGAGAGAGACAGAACTCGTACAATTCCTCCCACTCGTCTGCCTACCGTCCGTCCTTTAGACTATCCTCTACGCCTTTAGCACCTCCAGTTACCTCTGTAGAGGAACCCATTGATCTCTCCTCCCTCAAGATCACAGAATCTGAAAGACAGAGAAGAAGGAGATTGAGACTGTGTTTCTATTGTGGTTCTAATTCACACCAACTTAAGAATTGTGATATTCTGCCGGGAAAAGCCAATGCTTAGAGGATAAAACTGGGGTACCTCTAAGCTTGGCCACTACTAAATCCCCTCGCTCTTCTTGGATCCTGGTACCTGTTACTCTTACCTTTCTTCAGAATTCTGTCCACGCACAAGCCTTTATTGATTTAGACGCAGCGGAAAAGTGTATAGATCACCGTTTCATGATTCAGGCCTCTTCTGCAGAAAAAACAATGTCTTAAAATAACTACTCTGGATGGCACTCCCCTTGGATCAGGTTTAATCCATTTCAAATCTGCACCCCTAACCATGACTGTGGGAGTCCTTCATACTGAACAGTTGCAGTTTGATGTCATTTATTCTCCAGCACAACCAATTATCCTTGGTCTTCCTTGGCTTCGTATACACAATCCACAGTTCGACTAGACTGAGGGACAGTTGGCCTCCTGGGGTACATCCTGCTTCCACTCCTGCCTGGCTAAAGTTACTCCACTGCACCACATCCCCATAGCCAGACTACAGACCCCTTAAAGTCTTCCCTCAGTATATGCAGAGATTACAGATGTGTTTGAAAAGAAAGCAGCTGATGTGCTGCCACCCCACCGTCCTTACAACTGCAAGATTGACCTCTTTCCTGGAGCCCCACTTCCTAAAGGGAGGACTTATCCTCTCTCCATAGCTGAAACCAAGGTCATGGAGGAATATATCCAAGAGAACCTAGCTAAAGGTTTTATTCACCCTTCCTCTTTTCCTGCTGGGACTGGCTTCTTTTTTTGTCAGTAAAAAGGATGGTGGACTCAGAACCTGTATCGACTACAGAGCCCTAAACAACATCACTATCAAGAATCTCTATCCTATTCCTTTGATCACTGAACTTTACGATTCACTCCAAAATGCTTGCTACTTCACTAAGTTGGACCTATGTGGGGCGTACAATCTAATTTGTATCTTCCCAGGACATGAATGGAAGACTGCCTTCAACACGAGATTTTGGGCTGTGATATGCCCCTGCTGTCTTCCAAGCATTTGTCAATGTCTTCCGTGACCACCTTAATCGCACTGTCATTGTCTATCTGTATCACATCCTTATATTCCCCTCCACCCTTGAGAAGCATCATGAGCATGTAAACAGGTACTTCTTTGCCTCAGGAACAATTCTCTGGTAGCCAAATTGGAGAAATGTGAGTTTGATCAAGTCCAGATCCAGTTCCTTGGCTATGTCATCTCGAAGGAAGGTTTTGCCATGGATCCTACTAAGCTAACCACAGTTCTGGAATGGCCTTAACCCACCTCATTAAAGGAACTACGGAGATTCTTGGGGTTCTCCAATTATTACCGCAAGTTTATAAAGAATTTCTCCCAGATAGTCGCACCACTCACTGAGCTGACTAAACGAAACAGAGACTGTAAGAGTTGGCCTCCTGTAGCTGTGGATGCGTTCTCTCATCCGAAAAAGGTCTATTGTTCTGCTCCTGTGCTCCGCCATCCTGATCCTGACCTGCGGTTCACTTTAGAGGTTGATGCCTCAGAGATAGGAGCTGGAGCATTCTTAACACAAAGGGATCCTTTAACCTCTAAGATGCACCCTGTAGCATGCTTTACTCCTGCAGAGAGGAATTACGATGTGGGTAATCGTGAACTCTTAGCCATTAAGATGTCCTTGACTGAATAGCGCCATTGGATAGAGAGTCCCGCCAACCCCATTCAGATTCTCTCTGACCACAAGAATCTAACGTACCTAGAGACTGCTCATCAACTCAATACTCGACAGGCCAGGTGGGCCTTGTTCTTTTCCCGTTTTAACTTTGTAGTCTCTTATCTTCCTGGGAACAAGAATAAAAAGGCTGATGCATTTTACCGTCAGTTTCCTCACTCTAGTGACTCATCTGAAGCTCCTATTGAACACATCATACCCCCTTCTGTGTAGTTACTCAACTGAACACCTATCTACTTCAAAGACTGCAATGAGCCCAGTTTAGAAAGCCCCCTGAAGCCCCTCCTGGGATCTTCTTTGTACCTCCAAACCTTTGCACCCCTGAGCTATCCTGGGCTATGACAGCAAACTATTAGGACATCCTGGTTTGACAAGAACCTATAAGCTTCTATTCCAACATGTATGGTGGCCTACCATGAAGTCTGACACTCGGGATTATGTAAAGGCCTGCATGACTTGTGCTGCCAATACGACTCCCTGATCCTTGCCTCATGGCTTACTCCAACCGTTGTCCATTCCCAAACAACCTTGGACACACATAACCATGGATTTTGTTGAAGACCTCCCTCCTTCTGACCATCATACGGTTATCTGGGTTGTGGTAGATCGATTTTTCAGACTTGCTCATTTTATACCCTTAAAGGGACATAATACTCATATGCTAAATCACTTGAAACTGATGCAGTATAACTGTAAAAAGCTGACAGGAAAATATCACCTAAGCATCTCTATGTAAAAAAGGAAGATATTTTACCTCACATGTTCCTCAGCTCAGCAGAGTAAGTTCTGTGTAAAACGTTATGCTCAGCTGCTGCTCAGCTGCAGGTAAAAAATGTTTTTAAAAAAATTAAGAAATGAACAGCAGCCAATCAGCATCAACAGTGCTGAGGTCATGAACTCTTTTACTGTGATCTCATGAGATTTAACTTAACTCTCATGAGATTTCATTGTAAACTTCCTTAAGCTGAATAGGGAAATAAGACGAGTGTGCACGAATGCTTGCTCCTTCCGCTGTCCCGGGACAGACATACTGATTTGTTGCTTAGAAGTCCTTTACAATGGGATGTGGCTACTGAGAAACTTTTGAGGTAAAGTATCTTTCTTTTTTACATAGCGATGTTCAGGTGATATTTTCAGCTATACAGCTATACTGCATCACTTTCAAGTGTTTAAACATTTGGGTATTATGGCCCTTTAAACAAGCTGTTACATGTGGTACGACTACATGGCATTTCCTTGAATATTGTTTCCGACAGAGGACCGCAATTCATCTATACCTTTTGGAAAGCTTTTTGCAAATTGATTGGAACCACTGTTTCCTTGTCTTCTTGCTACCATCCCCAAACTAATGGGCTAACAGAGAGAGGGAATCAAGATCTCGAAGCCTATCTCAGAGTTTATGTCAGTTCTTTTCATACCAATCAACCTTGTGTCTTTCCACTTTCCGCTCAGTCTACAGGGGTTCCTGCTGCAGATCAACACGTTACTGACCTCACTACTCATTGGCAACTAATTTGCTCTCAGTTACGTTTAGCTGTCTCCAGATACAAGAGGTTTGCTAATCATCATTGAGCTACTGTTTGTGCCTTTTCGGTAGGTGAACATGTCTGGGTCTCTACTCGACATGTTAGTCTACGTCAACCCTGTTATAAATTAGGGCCTAGGTATATCGGCCCTTATAGAGTCCTTAAAAGACGGTCTTCTGTTGCCTACAAAGTGGCCTTGCCCAGAAACCTGCGCACACACCCAGTCTTCCACATCTCACTACTCAAGCCCTACATCAAGAACAGATATACTCGACTCAGACTTCCTCCTCCTCCTCCGCTCTTAATTTATGGTGAACCTGAGTATGAGGTTGCTAAGATCCTGGACTCCTGATACAGGGGCAGGCAACTGCAGTACCTCGTGCATTGGAAGGGTCACCTAGTGATGTTAAATCTATGTCTTTAGCTATTTTAGCTAGAAGAGCTTTGTGGCTTAAATCTTGGAATGCTGACATGACTTCTAAGTCCAGATTGCTATCTCTTTCTTTCCAAGGTAATAAGTTATTTGGTTCTCAGTTGGATTCAATAATTTCAACTGTTACTGGGGGGGGAGGGAGTTTTTTTGCCTCAGGATAAAAGGCCTAAGGGTAAATCTAAAGCTTCTAACCGTTTTCATTCCTTTCGACAAAATAAGGAACAGAAACCTAATCCCTCACCCAAGGAATCTGTTTCCAATTGGAAGCCTTCCTCGAATTGGAATAAATCCAAGCAATTTAAGAGATCAACGCCAGCCCCCAAGTCCGCATGAAGGTGCGCCCTTCATTCTAGCTCAGCTGGTAGGGGGCAGATTAAGATTTTTCAAAGATGTTTGGATCAATTCGGTCCAAAATCAATGGATTCAGAGTATTGTCTGTCAGGGGTACAGAATAGGATTCAGAGTAAGACCGCCTGTGAGAAGATTTGTTTTCTCTCACGCATCCCTGCAAACCCAGTAAAGGCTCAGGCTTTCCTGAAGTGTGTTTTAGACCTGGAGTTATCAGGGGTAATCATGCCAGTTCCGTTTCAGGAACAGGGTCTGGGGTTTTATTCAAATCAATTCATTGTCCCAAAGAAAGAATATTCATTCAGACCAGTTTTGGATCTAAAAATTTTGAATCGATATGTAAGAGTACCAACTTTCAAAATAGTGACTATAAGGACTATTCTGCCTTTTGTTCAGCAAGGGCATTATATGTCCACTATAGACTTACAGGATGCATATCTTCATATTCCTATTCATCCAGATCACTATCAGTTCCTGAGATTCTCTTTTCTAGACAAACATTACCAATTTTTTGCTCTTCCTCTTGGCCTAGCGACAGCTCCAATAATCTTTTCAAAGGTTCTCGGTGCCCTACTCTCTGTAATTAGAGAGCGAGGTATTGCGGTGTTTCCTTATTTGGACAATATCTTGGTACTTGCTCAGTCTTTACGTTCTGCAGAATCTCACACAAATCAACTAGTGTTGTTTCTTCAAAAACATGGTTGGAGGATCAATTTACCAAAAAGTTATTTGATTCCTCAGACAAGGGTAACCTTTTTAGGTGTCCAGATAGATTCAGTGTCCATGACTTTGTCTCTAACGGACAAGAGACGTTTGAAATTGGTTGCAGCCTGTCAGAACCTTTAGTCTCAGTAATTCCCTTCAGTAGCTATGTGCATGGGAGTTTTAGGTCTCATGACTGCAGTATCGGACGCGATCCACTTTGCTCGTTTTCATATGAGACTTCTCCAGCTTTGTATGCTGAACCAATGGTGCAGGGATTATACAAGGATATCACAATTAATATCCTTAAATCCCAATGTTCGACTATCTCTGACTTGGTGGTTAGATCACCATCGTATAATTCTAGGGGCCTCTTTCGTTCGTCCAACCTGGACTGTGATCACAGATGCGATTCTTTCAGGTTGGGGAGCTGTTTGGGGATCTCTGACAGCACAAGGGGTTTGGAAATCTCAAGAGCCGAGATTACCAATAAATATTTTGAAACTCCATGCTATTCTCAGGGGTCTTCAGTTTTGGCCACTATTGAAGAGAGAACCGTTCATTTGTTTTCAGACATACAATATCACAACTGTGGCATATATCAATCATCAGGGTGGGACTCACAGTCCTCAAGCTATGAAAGAAGTATCTCGGATACTTGTTTGGGTGGAATCCAGCTCCTGTCTAATTTCTGCAGTTCATATCCCAGGTATAGACAATTGGGAAGCTGATTATCTCAGTCGTCAGACTTTACATCCGGGAGAGTGGTCTCTCCACCCAGATGTGTTTTCTCAAATTGTTAAGATGTGGGGTCTTCCAGAAATAGATCTGATGGCATCTCATCTAAACAAGAAACTTCCCAGGTACCTGTCAGGTCCAGGGATCCTCAGGCGGAAGCAGTGGATGCGTTGACACTTCCTTGGTGTTATCAACCTGCTTATATTTTCCCGCCTCTAGTTCTTATTCCAAGAGTGATCTCCAAAATCATCATGGAACAATTGTTTGTGTTGCTGGTGGCTCCAGCATGGCCTCACACGTTTTTGTATGCAGATCTTGTTCGGATGTCCAGTTGCCAACCTTGCCCACTTCCATTAAGACCGGACCTTCTTTCTCAAGGTCTGTTTTTCCATCAGGATCTCAAATGATTAAATTTGAAGGTATGGAAATTGAACGCCTAGTGCTTAGTCATAGAGGTTTCTTTGATTCAGTGATTACTAATATGTTACAGGCTCGTAAATCTGTTTCTAGAAAGATTTATTATCGAGTTTGGAAGACTTACATTTCATGGTGTTCCCCTCATAAATTCTCTTGGCATTCTTTTAAAATTCCTAGAATTTTACAGTTTCTTCAGGATGGTTTGGATAAAGGTTTGTCTGCAAGTTCCTTGAAAGGACAAATCTATGCTCTTTCTGTTTTATTCCACAGAAAAATTGCTAAACTTCCTGATATTCACTGTTTTGTACAGGCTTTGGTTCGTATCAAGCCTGTCATTAAATCAATCTCTCCTCCTTGGAGTCTTAATTTGGTTTTGAAGGCTTTACAGGCTCCTCCATTATCTGCTCTCTCTTGTGAATCTCCTTTTCTGATTTTTCATCAGGATAAGGCAGTTTTTGGGGACTTCATTTAAATTCTTACCTAAGGTTGTGAATTCTAACAACATTAATAGAGAAATTGTTGTCCCTTCTTTGTGTCCTAATCCTAAGAATTCTTTGGAGAGATCTTTACATTCATTGGATGTGGTGAGAGCTCTGAAATATTATGTTAAAGCTACTAAAGATTTCAGGAAGACTTCTAGTCTATTTGTTATCTTTTCTGGTTCCAGGAAAGGTCAGAAGGCTTCTGCTGTTTCTTTGGCACCATGGTTAAAGCTTTTGATTTATCAAGCTTATTTGGATTCGGGTAAAGCCCCGCCTCAGAGAATTACAGCTCATTCTACTAGATCAGTTTCCACTTCTTGGGCTTTTAAGAATGAAGCTTCAGTTGATCAGATTTGCAAAGCAGCAACTTGGTCTTCTTAGCATACATTTACTAAATTCTACCATTTTTATGTATTTGCTTCTTCAGAAGCAGTTTTTGGTAGAAAAGTTTTTCAGGCAGCTGTTTCAGTTTGATTCTTCTGCTTATGATTTAAGTTTTTCCTTTTATTTATGAGAATAAACTTATATTTGGGTTGTGGATTAATTTTTTTCAGCGAAATGTCTGTTTTAATTTTGTCCCTCCCTCTCTAGTGACTCTTGCGTGGAGTTCCACTTTTTGGGTATTGCTATCCCATACGTCACTAGCTCATGGACATTGCCAATTACATGAAAGAAAACATAATTTATGTAAGAACTTACCTGATAAATTAATTTCTTTCATATTGGCAAGAGTCCATGAGGCTCACCCTTTTTAAGGTGGTTATGATTTTTTTGTATAAAGCACAATTATTTCCAAATTCTTTTGTTGATGCTTTTTACTCCTTTCTTTATCACCCCACTACTTGGCTATTCATTTAACTGAATTGTGGGTGTGGTGAGGGGTGTATTTATAGGCATTTTGAGGTTTGGGAAACTTTGCCCCTCCTGGTAGGATTGTATATCCCATACGTCACTAGCTCATGGACTCTTGCCAATATGAAAGAAATTAATTTATCAGGTAAGTTCTTACATAAATTATGTTTTGTTTTTTATCTGGCTTAGGAATAACCACTATTTTGGCTTGGAGTAATTCAGTTGGTATCGAGTGACCCCCCATAACATGATTAAATTTTTTTGTCAAGTGAGGGATTACGGTAGATCTAAATAGTTTAAAGTATTCCCCTGGGAAACCGTCAGGTCCGGCTGCCTTACAAGGTTTCAGGTCTTTTATAGCTAGAATGACTTTGGATTGTAAGATGGGGGTTTTAAGAAGTTGTCTGTTATCTTCCGATATAGATTGTAAATGATTCTGTTAAGAAGTTATCTAAAGATGTTTGGATCTCAGGGGTGTGATTAACCCTTTTCCCATCATAAAGCCTCCCATATAAATCAGCAAAAGTGTCTACTATCTTTTGTGGGTGTGAAGTTAAAGTGCCATCTAACTGTTGTATTTGTGGTATTGCTAAGGCTTTGCATCTTTCCCTAATTTTATGTGTTATCTGGCTTGTTAGCGTATATATAAAATATTTAGATCTTAATCTATGTATCGGCCTAGCAGCTTGGGAATTTAAAAGTTTGGCTAACAAATTTCTTTTGTTTTGGAGCGTTTGTAACGTTGATGTCCGTTGTGTTAATTTATGTTGGTGTTCTAAGTATTCTATTTCCTGATGTAGTTGTCTAGTTGTATCTTTCTCTGTTTATTATGAAGGGCTTTGCTCTGAATAAGAAATCCTCTAATAACCGTTTTATGAGCTGCCCAGGTACAGATTGGGTTGGATGTTGAGTCAGTGTTTATATCCCAGTATTCATTAAGTTCCTGGAGTGTTTTATTATAGGTAGTTGGGTCTTTCAGAGAGCTAGGATTATATGTCCATGATCTGGATCTGGAATGATCTAGTATGCCAGTTAGGTGTAGAGAAACTATGGAGTGGTCGGACCATACGCAGGTGTGTATTGTTGAGGATAGTAGCATTTGACTAGTGTAGATATTATCAAGTCTAATAAAGGCTTTATGGGCTGGCGAATAGTAGAGTCATTAGTGTTATCATATAGTGCATACCAGGTATCTATTAAAGAATATGGGGCTATTGAATCTTGTATGTGTTTAACTAAATGGTTATGCCGGTGGTTCTTGTTAGTCATGGGTGTATTGTGATATTAAAATCACCCGCTAGTATGATTTTAGATTGCGACCATTAAGTTAGGAGATGTGATATGGTTTAAAAAAAATTATGTTGATTCTCATTGGGGGCGTAGACATTGCAAAAAATTGTCTGGCCCAGTATTTGCAAATTTGTTCTCTGAGGAAATGTGTTTCCTGGAGGAACAACCACATTAACCTTAAGTGCATGTTATTAGGACATAGCCATTCGGCATTTGATATCTGTATTTAACCCTCTCACATTATGTGAGATTACATGTCGTGACTGAGTCATAAAATAATGTCTGAGAGTCTGTCATTTTCAATAAGACTATCCCCCTGTCATTCCCCAAAAGCTTAAATAACACTCTTAGCTAGTGTATATGATTTTTAGATAAGATGAGGTTGTAAAAGTACCTGTAAATTTCAGCATCAATACATGAAAAACAGATAAAACAGGACACAATAACAAGTGTAAGAAAAAATAACAATAAACAATGAAATTCCCTAAAAATATGGGCCACCAGTTGTAGTTGGGTTCGTTCTGGTAGGGGGAAGAAATGAGTGGCAGCTATGGTTGTCTTAAACTATTAAAATACAAGCCAAGTGAGCTAATAGTGGAGTCTGGTGGTGGGAGGGGAAAACATGTGATGAAATTAACATAGGATTAACAGTAATCATCTGGGGTCACCGTATATGTTATGAGATGGTTCACAATTACAATAACCCCGTCCAAAGACAATAAAGAATACATTACATGTATAGATCAGTAGTGATGGTCTTTTCTTTACATGGGACTATACCTTCTCAGGTACAGTTTTGTAAAGGTTCTTCTCTAAGGGTTATGTTGCCATAAGTGTTCAGGTTTTATGTCGCTTGTGATTGACTTTAGTCCATCTGGAAGAGTTGGAGGTATCTGATTGTTTCACATGGTTAGTTGTTTGTCGTTCAGATGTAGCTGAAGGTAGATCTGGGGTTTCCAAGCCTAAGATGGTACAGACTTCTGGTATATTACCCATGTCTTTGATGGTGATGGTTTTATTGTCTTTCTTGATGTGGAGGGCAAACGGAAAACCCCATTTGTACTGGATTTGTTGTTCCCGCAGCATGGCTTTCAAAGGTCGTAGAGAGCTCCTGCTTTTGAAGAGTTCTAAGACTTAAGTCCTGGACGAATTGTATTATGTTACCCTGGTATTTATATGTAGGGTTGTTTTTGGATGCCTGCAGGATTTTTTCTTTATCTTAGAAAAGGGTAATTTTGACTGACATCCCTCGGTGGGGTACCTTCCTTAGGTTTAGCCTTTAGGGCTCTATGTGCCCTTTCAATGTTATATTTAGACTTTGTATCTTCTCCAGTGATCTGTAGGAACAGGTGGTAGAGGTAGGAGAAAAGGTATTTGTTTAAAATGGATTCTGGTATTCCTTTAAGCCTGATGTTGCTTCTCCTACCTCTATTTTCTAGGTCTTTGAGTTTGTCTTGGACCTCAGAGAGGAGATGTTGTTGGTCTGTAATTGTTTGAGAGATTGTAGTTACTTCTTATGAAATTGTGCCTTTATGATCTTCCAAAACTTCTATTCTGCTTCCCAGGTCAGCTATGTCTGCCTTGATTTCAGAGAGGCTATTGGTCACGGAGGTGTGCATGGAGTCGATCTTGTCCCATAGCTTTCCAAAATGTATAGATATGTCTTGTTTAGAGACTAGGGAGCGCATGTCTGCTCTTGTTGCTTGACTTTGATCATCCTCTGAATTGGATGTTTCTGGATTTGATTCTTGGTCGTCTTCTTGATCAAATTGTAAAAGATTAGATGTTTTTCCCTTTACTGCGGTCTTAAAAAATGTTGACATGGCTGAAGATTTATTAGTTTTGTCTCCTTTTGTGTTTTTTCTAGAAGACATGGTGTTTATCTTTGCGTATCAGTGACCATACAGATTTGAGCAAGGTGAGTTATTTAGCAGTACAGTATGTCACTTGTTTTTGTTTGATTCTGATAGTGTATGAAAAATTCCACCAGACAAGTTTGCAATATATAATTACATGTAGGTAGATATTGCTTGTCCTGCTACATCTATTCCCAGCTTCAGTGTTATATCAAAGAATCATCTCGGCAGAAGATGCAAGTAGATTGCTGGAGGATATATGGAGTGAGGACAGTGCTTGGATCTGGGGCTTTCATACCAGATGTGCTGTTATAAACTTTTACTGAAGAGAATGTATCTCTGGTCTCCTTTTAGTTGTTTATATATACATTCATGCTTTATGTTTTTCTGTACATTTTCACTAATAAAAGGGAGATATAGGTGTAGAATAAGTATAGCCTTGGCTATCCAGATAATATGCTTGACTTTGTGGATGATTACATCTGTGTTTTTTGTGAGGAGGGGTTTTGCTTGGTTGCGTGACCATGTCACGGCCTACCT
This sequence comes from Bombina bombina, assembly GCF_027579735.1. Taxonomy (NCBI): domain Eukaryota; kingdom Metazoa; phylum Chordata; class Amphibia; order Anura; family Bombinatoridae; genus Bombina; species Bombina bombina. Next base: position 1,215,526,133 of record NC_069499.1, read on the forward strand.
TTTCTGTGTAAGCTGCCGGGTGGTGTATAAAAACTTGCGAGCCGTTATCTGACTGTGTGATCTATCTGAGTTGCGTACTTACTCCAGCCGCTCTCAACAGCTTTCAATGAGGTGCTTCCCCTCCGAGTTATATCACTGCCAGAAGGTATAGGCCTTGCTGTTGCGCTCCACGTGGCGCAGATTACTGCTTCTCCGTATCGATGGGTTTCCAAAAAGTCATCCTCTTCAATGGGGGACACCTTTCCACAATGTTCTCCCCTCGTATAGCTGGTTGTTAGGTAGTGTTTAGCTCATTAGCTACTTTTAAAGTGTATTGCTGCCCGGAGCTCAGATCTCACGCAGCCATCACCGAGCGCTTCCAGGCTCCGCTGCCATCACTACATTTAAACAGAAATAGAGCCTTTTTAATATTTACCTATCAAAACTATAAATATTTTTTTTAGTTGACAACGTAAGCATTGATCTAGGCCCATTTTGGTATATATCATGTCACCATTTCACCACCAAATGCAATCACAAAAAATAAAAGTGAACTTTTTCACAATTTTAGGTTTCTCACTGAAATTATTTACAAACAGTTTGTGCAATCATGGCACAAATGGTTGTAAATGCTTTTCTGGGATCCTCTTTATTCAGAAATACTGAACAAATTCCCCTACTGGAAACTTGGTAAAGAGCGTGCTCAGAATGTGATAAACGATAGGTCTGGACCCACAGGTCAATGTTCAAAAATGCAATGTATAAAGTTTAGTTCCCGAATGGGAAAAATCACCCAGATTGGTAGCTGGTCAACGATAATTAAGACAGTCTTGGCAGAATTTGAAGATAGGCTGCTCCTCTGTTTCCCGGTGTATGGGATATCTAAGTAATCAAAGAAAAAGGAGGAAAAGGCGCCTCATAGTCTGAAAAAGTCTTGATAAAATAGTATACTGCAAATTAAGAAGGATTACCGGATAGCAATGCACCATACTAGTGACCGGTGCTAGCAGACAGACTAGCTCTCAACAGCGGCTAGTGCACTGATTCAGCTCGTTGATTCCGCTGTGTCTGGATCTGTACCGGAATGGTCTCGGCTACGCTCCAGAAAACCCATACGATGGACTGGTATAGCAGTTAGCTCGTGATGCGGTCAAGCAGCAATGACAACTCCGGATGGATATAAAAGTAACAAGCTTTTATTCGAACATTGCAACGCGGTTCTCGACCGTAAACTGGTAGTTTCCTCAGGCAAATACAATTTGAATAAAAACTGTAAAATTAAACATCATTAAATACTTTTTTAAATCTAAAAACGGAAGTTGTCATAAGTTGTGGTGGACCAATGGTAACATTGTTTGTATCGATACTTAATGAGACTATAACAGATTTCACCTGTAAAAAATCACAATGTTTTCTTTTTGTATAAAATCAAATGTTAAAACAAGTCCTAAAAGTATGTTCATATGAACAGGCACATAATGTAAAAAAATGGAACATGTAAACACATACGGACCCGAATGTAATATATATATATATGGGTATATATAAACTAACATGTGATAAAGAAGAAACATAATAATCCTTCAGTATATATGCACTTGTACCATTCTCTACTATAAAATATAGATATAAAACCTGATTGCTTTATCATCACCGTTCTGAACCTTAAGACATTTTATTTTACTTTCTGCAGACCGTTGCTGTGTATGTGTCTTATGGTGCAATCCCTACCTGATGGTGTAGTATGATAAAACTGAAATCTACACATCTTGTCTCTGTATCTCAATATTATTGTGTCTTATGAGCGGTTTCACTAAGTGAACTTTCAAATTTTCTCATTCTGAAAAGCGTCCATAAATGCTGATATATGAATGTATCTCAAAAAGCATGTAGCTAAAACAAAAGAGAATGTTTTGTATCTATTTACCCAGTGCTTCGATTGCTCATAATTTTGTTCTGTTTACTAAATCAGATCAGAACTGCAAGTATTTTATATCTGTTAGTAAGTGGTAAAATTATTAGTATACGCGCTTAGCAACAGACCCTATTTGGTATGTTTACCTTTTGGATGGTAACGATTATAGTAAGATCCTCTTAGAACTGTATCTCTATAATCCTCTATAGATGAAAATGGTTCTACATGTGTTTGTGTTTGTGTGCGCGAATTGAGTAGATCCCGGTTGATATGTAGTGATGATAAAGATGGATAAATGCATAAATATTTATTTATTTCTGATTATCAATGTATGTATGCTGTTAGTGTAATGTAGAGAAGTGTATGGCTGAAAAGTCTGTGAGTGTGTACATGTAAAGAGTGACAATGGAGTGTATTATAGTGGATCGTGTGTGTAGATATTAATACTGGTTGTGTGAATGAGTGATAGTTATGTATATCGCAACTGTTGTATACAATGTGTGAGAATAGATCTGAGTCTTCCTCATTGTTATAATTTTTCATAATTTGTTCAGAAATAGCAGACATATATGGCTTTGGCATTGCTTTTTGGTAATTAGACGGCCGCTAAATGCTGTTGCGCACCACACCTGTATTATGCCCAGCAGTGAAGGGGTTAATTAGGTAGCTTGTAGGGTTAATTTTTTGCTTTAGTGTAGAGATCAGCCTCCCACCTGACACATCCTACCCCCTAATCCCTCTCTGACTCCCCTCAAACAGCTCTCTCTACATTGGTAACTCTGCAAATCTATTTCTGCAGTGCCCCATTTGTTGGGCATGCAGAAATAATGCAATCTCACGGCAGAGAGAAGCCCAGGACTGCAGCGACATACAGGGTACGTTGCTGGTCCTTAAGGGCATAACGACCAGCGTTGTACAGGGTACGGCGCTGGTCATTAAGGGGTTAACAACTTGCATAGGGGTTAAACATGTAATAAAAAGGGAATTTGTTTTAAAATAGAATTCTCTAATGAAATAGATCACTTTGTCTGTCCACCGTAATGCCTCTTAAAATGTTAACTAGCCAGTTAATTGTGTGCGCTGACACACAATTTAATGGGACATATAACACCTATCGCTTTTGTATAAAAATTGTGCTCTTTCCCACGCTCCCTAGAGAGGCCAAAAAAATAAATCTTTAACCTAGGTTTTAAAAAATTGTATAAACCAGCCAGGTTAAATATTTTGTTTCCTAGGGAGTGTGGGACAAGCACAAGCTTTACACAAAAGCAAGAAGTGTTTAATGTCCTTTTAAGGGCTTGATTTATCAAGCCACATCGGACAGGGTCGTACATACGTGCCCCTGTCCGCCGCAGCTCGCCTATGGCAGGCAGAATTATGTTGGTGGAATTCAGCATTACACAAGAGCACTGTTTTGCGCTCTTGTGTAACACCGCCCCCTGCCCGCGGGCAGGAGGGGGAGAAGTGGCTAGGAAGCGCTAAAGGATGTGTTAAGATTTTTTAAAAAAGCGCACTCCATTGAAGTCTGCGGGGAGGAGTTAACACGGTTGCGATATCCAAAGACCTGAAGTTAGCGCGCATCCGGTTTCGCTCACAAGCAAACAATTTACTTTCAACTTGTAGTCCTAGCTCTAATGCTCTTGCATTAAAAGTTTACTTCTAGTAGTGTTTGCACGCATTTAATAACATTATTTAACGCGCCACTTATAATCTGACCCTTTGCTTTTTAGTGTAGTAATAGAATTGCATAACTATAAAGTGAATAATAAAAAGACAATGCAATAACACTCCTAATTTAACAAAAGCAGTAGATTTCTTTCTGGCAAACTTATTTTTGCCCCATTTGCTGGCCCCCTGTATCATGTGACAGCCATCAGCCAATCACAGACTAGTATACACATACACTGTGAACTCTTGCACATACTCAGTAGGAGCTGGTGCATCATTAGTAAATTGGAAACTCTTTTAAAACTGCTGATCTATCTGAATAATAAAACTTTAATTTTGACTCAAGTGTCCATTTTTAGATTGTAACTTTATTAAGACATTTGAGCATTAGCAGATCTCAGTTGTTGCAGAAAAGCTTCTTTACTAAAAGGGTGGTTGATTTATGTAATACACTTCTGTTAGAGGTGATAGGGACAAAATTCAAGAATGCCTGGGATGTGCATAAGAATGAACTAAGCCTATATGGGCCTTTCAGTTCTTATCTGCTGTCAAAATCTTTGTTTACATGTCTTATCATCTTACTTTTTGTATAGCAGCCAACATTATAACATTATAACTGTTTCATGAAGTACTATTTAGTGGGTGCACCACCCAGCTGATTTTACCAGCCAGTATTAAAGGGGCAGTAAACTTACAAACTAATGTTATATAATTCTGCACATAGTGCAGAATTATACATTAGCTTACCGGCAGATGTATACATTAAAGTATTGCAGTAAAATTTTATGTAAAAGTTCATTTTACCAGAATGCTGCTCCTTGCTCTACTGAGCGTGTCTGGTTTTGACACAGTGCATCGCGGCAACACTGTCTAGTCACAGTGGGCCCGGTCGCGCCAATAAAATGAATGTAGCTCGCTCCCGCTACTAGACCACTTTAAGTAGCATTTATAAATAACCAAAATATTACAATATTGCAAGGTATTACACTTCATAATGCCACCCATCTGGCAATCTTTTATATGGAGACAATGTATGTGTATATATACTGTGTGTGGGTGTATACTGTATGTGTGTGTGTATATATATATTACTATAAGACTCTTCATATTAGAGTTTTTGATATCACAGTATTGCTTGCTGACCTTCTCATCTGTCAAATGTTGATAATCCTTCGTTCTTTATATTCAGAAAGATGTTTGTTACTTTATCTACTAAAAAAAAAAAACTTTTCTTCTGTTTCAACCTTGTTCATCTTTTTTTCAGATTGACAGAACAGAAACCACAGTGAACAATCTAAATCCAGTGTTTGCTAAGAAATTCACTATCAACTACCATTTTGAAGAGGTGCAGAAATTAAAATTTTCTATATTTGACCAAGACAAATCAAGCACACAGTTATATGAGCATGATTTTCTGGGGGAGTTTCCATGCACACTCGGAATGGTGAGTTCTTGCAGTTTACCAAAGTAATCAAAATGGCTGAAATGAAAGGAAGTAGATACAATTACTTTTGTTATAACAATTAAAATAATAACACAGAGGTAAATCAAGCTACTAGCGTTTCGTGCTGATTACAGGCACTTCATAGGGCAGATGTTATTAATTATTATTGCTTTATTAAAGGTTCAAATGGTCAAACTGAAATGTGCACAAGTTTGCAATATATTTGTATTAGCAATACTGTTTCTATTAAAAGCTACTACACATGCTGTGTTTGTCCTGCTAGAGAATTGGGGGTGGCTTGTATGCCAAAAATTAATTGCTGACGCAAAACATGCCACCTTTTGCTCTCAAGCTGCCGTGCAGCTGAAACAATAGAATTTGCACTTGCGCAAACTAAAAAAATATATCATTCATATTTTAAATATTATTTGCACTCGCGCAAACTAAAAAAATATATCATTCATATTTTAAATATTGTTTTATGGTTTATGTTTAAATATTATTTTGAGTATGGAAAAATGGTTAATGGTGCATCCAATGCACATTATTTTATGGCTTGTTAGCGACAGCATAATGTATAAAGCCATTTTCTTGTATAAGTGTATTTAGGGACCCTCCCTTCTAGCTGAATTAATCAACATGAGTGTCACATTTTTCTTGCCCTGATACTAATCTTGGAACAGACAGAGAAGTTAACTGTTGTGTATGCATCATACAGGAACGTGCCTGTCACTCAAGAATATCTGTAGTGTGTATGCACCAATCAACTTTCTCATATAATTTGGCTTCTATAAAGGTTTCATGATTTTGTCAGAAGTTTAAAAAACAGTCAAGGTTTGTTATTTATGAATACTAGGGGGTCAATTTATTAAAGTGCAGACGGACATGATACGATGTAGTGTATCATGTCTGCCGCACATCGATAAATGCCGACAGCATACGCTGTCGGCATTTATCATTGCTTCAGCAGTTATTGTGAACTGCTGGTGCAATGCCGCCCCCTACAGATTTGCGGCCAATCGGCCGCTAGCAGGGGGTGTCAATCAACCCAATCGAAATTGTTAGATTTGGGTAATACACTGTAGCTCTCCACTTTCTTCCAGGAAAATACTGTTTTTTCAGTGTGAGCAAAAGTAGCAAAACAGGGACACACATTTGTTTGTTGCCAACCATTCTTCATTAGAGCGTCAGACAGCAGCAAATGCCAGATAACTAGCATCCAATTAAAGGGACAGTGTACTGTAAAATAGTTTTTACCTTAATACATTTCCAATAACTTGTTATACCAGCTGCAGAGTATAAAATGTATGAGAAATGGATTCTTTAGGTTTATCTGTGTTTATAAAAAAGCTGGTTTTGTTCTTTGAAACCACAGCCCATTAAAATCTGTTGAGTTTGCAGGGAAAATCAGATCTCATTATTTTATCACTTTCTGTACACTCACACATGCACAATACACACATTACTTAGAGAGACTAATGGAAAATTAACATTTTGGGCCAGATTACGAGTGGAGCGCAAAATATCACTTACGCGAGCGCAATATTTGTGCTCCACTCAGTAGTACCAGTGCACGCAAATGTGCACTGGTATTACAAATTAGGTGCAATTATATATGCTTCATTCTCTTGTTATCCTTTACTCAAGGAAGAGCATTGCTCTACTGGCAGCTAGCTGATCACATCTAGTTAGCCAATCACAAGAGACAAATGTATACAGGCACCAGCTAGCTCCCACTAGTGTAGGATATGTGTGTATTTATTTTCAACAATGGATACCAAGAGAACAAAGCACATTTTAATATAGAAGTGATTTTAACAGTGTCTTAACATTTCATGCTCTTGCTGATTCTTGCAAGTTTAATTTTGACTTTCCTTTCCCTTTAAGGAGGTTTTGCAGTCTTTACAGTTGGGTATTTATACCTTGGGAGGATAAAACTTTAAAACATTTGGATATTTCCTTCAAACCTAAATATGTAAGTAGGCACTGTTTTCAGTGGTCATATTGACAAACAATTCCTAGATAGGACTGGTTTTTTTTCTACATTAATTAGACTAACCATCGCCTAGATTTAGAGTTCTGCGTTAGCCGTCAAAACCAGCGTTAGAGGCTCCTAACGCTGGTTTTGGGCTACCGCTGGTATTTGGAGTCAGTCGGGAAAGGGTCTAACGCTCACTTTCCAGCCGCGACTTTTCCATACCGCAGATCCCCCTACGCCAATTGCGTATCCTTTCAATGGGATCTTTCTAACGCTGGTATTTAGAGTCTTGGCTGAAGTGAGCGGTACACCCTCTAACGACAAAACTCCAGCCGCAGAAAAAAGCCAGGAGTTAAGAGCTTTCTGGGCTAACGCCGGTTCATAAAGCTCTTAACTACTGTGCTCTAAAGTACACTAACACCCATAAACTACCTATGTACCCCTAACATCGCCGCCACTCCTATTAAATTTTTTTAACCCATAATCTGCCGACCGCACACCGCCGCCACATACGTTATCCCTATGTACCCCTAATCTGCTGCCCCTAACACCGCCGACCCCTATATTATATTTATTAACCCCTAATCTGCCACCCCAAACGTCGCCGCCACCTACCTACACTTAATAACCCCTAATCTGCCGACCGGACCTCACCGCTACTATAATAAAATTATTAACCCCTAATCCGCCTCACTCCCGCCTCACTAACCCTATAATAAATAGTATTAACCCCTAATCTGCCCTCCCTAACATCACCGACACCTAACTTCAAGTATTAACCCCTAATCTGCCGACCGGACCTCGCCAACACTATAATAAATGTATTAACCCCTAAAGCTAAGTCTAACCCTAACACTAACACCCCCCTAAGTTAAATATAATTTAAATCTAACAAAATAAATTAACTCTTATTAAATAAATTATTCCTATTTAAAGCTAAATACTTACCTGTAAAATAAATCCTAATATAGCTACAATATAAATTATAATTATATTTTAGCTATTTTAGGATTAATATTTATTTTACAGGCAACTTTGTATTTATTTTAACCAGGTACAATAGCTATTAAATAGTTAATAACTATTTAATAGCTACCTAGTTAAAATAAATACAAAATTACCTGTAAAATAAATCCTAACCTAAGTTACAATTAAACCTAACACTACACTATCAATAAATTAATTTAAAACAATACCTACAAATAAATACTATTAAATAAACTAACTAAAGTACAAAAAAATAAAAAAAGTATAAAAAAATATTTACAAACATTATAAAAATATTACAACAATTTTAAGCTAATTACATCTACTCTAAGCCCACTAATAAAATAACAAAGCCCCCCAAAATAAAAAAATGCCTTACCCTATTCTAAAATACAAATAGAAAAGCTCTTTTACCTTACCAGCCCTTAAAAGGGCCTTTTGCGGGGCATGCCCCAAAGAATTCAACTCTTTTGCCTGGAAAAAAAAACATACAATACCCCCCCCCCCAAAATTACAACCCACCACCCACATACCCCTAATCTAACCCAAACCCCCCTTAAATAAACCTAACACTAAGCCCCTGAAGATCTTCCTACCTTATCTTCACCTCGCCGGGTATCACCGATCGGTCCAGGCTCCAAGGTCTTCATCCAAGCCCAAGCGGGGGCTGAAGATGTCCATGATCCGGCTGAAGAGGTCCATCATCGGGCAGAAGTCTTCATCCTATCCGGGCAGAAGAGGAGATCCAGACCGGTAGACATCTTCATCCAAGCGGCATCTTCGATCTTCTTCCATCCGATGACGAGTGGCTCCATCTTCAAGACCTCCGGCGCGGATACATCCTCTTCTTCCGACGTCCTAACACAGAATGAAGGTTCCTTTAAGGGACGTCATCCAAGATGGCGTCCCTCGTATTCCCATTGGCTGATAGGATTCTATCAGCCAATCGGATTTAAGGTAGGAAAATTCTGATTGGCTGATGGAATCAGCCAATCAGATTCAAGTTCAGTCCGATTGGCTGATCCAATCAGCCAATCAGATTGAGCTCGCATTCTATTGGCTGATCAGAACAGCCAATAGAATGCGAGCTCAATCTGATTGGCTGATTGGATCAGCCAATCAGATTGAACTTGAATCTGATTAGCTGATTCCATCAGCCAATCAGAATTTTCCTACCTTAATTCCGATTGGCTGATAGAATCCTATCAGCCAATCGGAATTCGAGGGACGCCATCTTGGATGACGTCCCTTAAAGGAACCTACATTCTGTGTTAGCACATCGGAAGAAGAGGATGGATCCGCGCTGGAGGTCTTGAAGATGGAGCCGCTCATCGTCGGATGGAAGAAGATCGAAGATGCCGCTTGGATGAAGATGTCTACCGGTCCGGATCTCCTCTTCTGCCCGGATAGGATGAAGACTTCTGCCCGATGATGGACCTCTTCAGCCGGATCATGGACATCTTCAGCCCCCGCTTTGGCTTGGATGAAGACCTCGGAGCCTGGACCGATCGGTGATACCCGGCGAGGTGAAGATAAGGTAGGAAGATCTTCAGGGGCTTAGTGTTAGGTTTATTTAAGGGGGGTTTGGGTTAGATTAGGGGTATGTGGGTGGTGGGTTGTAATGTTGGGGGGGGGTATTGTATGTTTTTTTTCCAGGCAAAAGAGCTGAATTCTTTGGGGCATGCCCCGCAAAAGGCCCTTTTAAGGGCTGGTAAGGTAAAAGAGCTTTTCTATTTGTATTTTAGAATAGGGTAGGGCATTTTTTTATTTTGGGGGGCTTTGTTATTTTATTAGGGGGCTTAGAGTAAGTGTAATTAGCTTAAAATTGTTGTAATATTTTTATAATGTTTGTAAATATTTTTTTATTTTTTGTAACTTAGTTCTTTTTTTATTTTTTGTACTTTAGTTAGTTTATTTAATTGTATTTATTTGTAGGTATTGTATTTAATTAATTTATTGATAGTGTAGTGTTAGGTTTAATTGTAACTTAGGTTAGGATTTATTTTACAGGTAATTTTGTAATTATTTTAACTAGGTAGCTATTAAATAGTTATTAACTATTTAATAGCTATTGTACCTAGTTAAAATAAATACAAAAATGCCTGTAAAATAAATATAAATCCTAAAATAGCTACAATATAATTATAATTTATATTGTAGCTATATAAGGGTTTATTTTACAGGTAAGTATTTAGCTTTAAATAGGAATAATTTATTTAATAAGATTTATTTTATTTCGTTAGAATAAAATTATATTTAACTTAGGGGGGTGTTAGTGTTAGGGTTAGACTTAGCTTTAGGGGTTAATACATTTATTAGAGTAGCGGTGAGGTCCGGTCGGCAGATTAGGGGTTAATAATTGTAGGTAGGTAGCGGCGACGTTGGGGGGGTGGCAGATTAGGGGTTAGTAAATATAATATAGGGGTCGGCGGTGTTAGGGGCAGCAGATTAGGGGTACATAGGGATAACGTAGGTTGCGGCGGTGTACGGAGCGGCAGATTAGGAGTTAAAAAAAATATGCAGGTGTCAGCGATAGCGGGGGGCGGCAGATTAGGGGTTAATAAGTGTAAGGTTAGGGGTGTTTAGACTTGGGGTACAAGTTAGGGTGTTAGGTGCAGACTTAGGAAGTGTTTCCCCATAGGAAACAATGGGGCTGCGTTAGGAGCTGAACGCTGCTTTTTTGCAGGTGTTAGTTTTTTTTTCAGCTCAAACTGCCCCATTGTTTCCTATGGGGGAATTGTGCACGAGCACGTTTTTGAAGTTGGCCGCGTCCGCAAGCACCGCTGGTATTTAGAGTTGCAGTGGCGGTAAATTATGCTCTACGCTCCTTTTTTGGAGCCTAACGCAGCCATTCTGTGAACTCTAAATACCAGCGGTATTTAAAAGGTGCGGGGGAAAAAAAGCCAGCGTTAGCTACGCGGGTCGTTACCGACAAAAATCTAAATCTAGCCGCATGTTTTTATGGAGGAATTTTCCTGCAGGAGGGTCTGTTATTCTATCTAGCTGTGTATCGCTTGAGTTACAGGTGCAGTGTCTCTTTGGCATATTCCTTTATCTGATTGGGTTTCAGAAGTATCACCCTTGAGTATTTTGAGGAACACATTCGCAGTTTGCTGTTGGTACTCTCCGTTATTAGTAATGTAATCAGTAAGATCTTCCATATCTTTATGAATTGTATACCCGTGGCTGTCTTCTCTAGAAGAGCCCTTTGCTTACAGTCAAGTTATCCTTCAAGGGTAGAAGTTGTTTGGTTCCGGCCTGGATTTTATTGTTTCCGTGGTCATGAGTGACAAAGGAATCCCTTTTCTAGGATATAAAAAAAATTGCCTTTCATTTTGAAGTCTGCATGGGGGTATGGTCCCGACCAACACTCAATAATTGAGGGCTGGTTAATCCTTTTTTTTCTTTTTTTTTTTGTAGGCCTGGTCTTTCAGTCTCGCAGAATCCCTAGGTAAGAAATATACTTTCTTAGAAGTACATAATAAATTGTCGGGTGCTGCCTCCTCCTCAAGTGATGGTGCTTCTGTCTCAAATAGATCAGAGAAACTAGGGCCACTCCTTCAGTGTCTTCATGATGCAGGGGACGTGGATGTAATTATTCCTGTTCATGTTTAAGAAAGCTAAAGGGGTTTCTGTCCCTCTCTAGTTAGGGTCTCTAAGAAGGTGGGAACATTCAGACTTGATTCTCAAGGGTCAATTCATGACAATTATAGACTTGAAGAATGCTGATCTGCACATTCCTATTCACAAGGAACATCACTGGTTCCTTAGTTTTTACATTCTGGACAGACACTATCAGTCTGTAGTTTTTTTCCATTCGGTCTTGCTATAGCTACCAGGATGTTATCAGGTTCTGTGTGCTCTACTATTAAGATCAATGTGGCAGATAGTTCCCTGATCCCAGGTACAAGTTTTCATTTCTGGGAGTGGTCATAGACTCGGTCTTAATTTGTCTATTTTGGATCAATTTGATTGTTTTTTTTGTGTGTTTGTGGTCCATTGCAAGGTAGTAGGTCTGATGGTGGCAGTAGCAGATGCCATTCTGTTTGCCAGGTTTTACTTGCGTCTACTACATCTAGACATGCTAAGGCAATGAAATGGAGACCACACTAACCTGTCTGTTAATCCATATGGATTGTTTATTCAAATGATCTCCTTTCTGATGGTTATTCCTCATTCCAATTTCTTTGTTAATGTTTTTAATTGTCATGGGAAATACATTCCACAGACACCAGCCTTTGGGTTGGGGCGAGGTCTGGAGATCTTGAAGGTCTCAGGGAGTTTGGTATTCTCACAAGACGAGGTTGCCAATAAATATCTTGGAACTCCATAAGATCTTCAGAGTTCTACAGGCATATCTTATTCTCTGGATTGTTCCTGGCATTTGTTTTCAGTCTGACAACTTTACGGCGGTAGCCTATATCTATCCTCAATGGGGTACTAGCAGAGTCCTCGCATAATAGATTGGGCAGCGGCTTATCTCTCTATTATCTCAGCAATTCACATTCCTGGGGTCAACCATTGGGAAGTGTTTTTTCTGATTTGGTAGTCTCTTCAATCGAGGGACGATTCCCTCGATCAGGAGTTTTTCGATCAGTTGGTGTGTTGACTTTATGGCATCCTGTCTGTTTTTCATGCTCCCCAATAAGGGGTTGAGGTCAGGAGATCCTCAGGCAGAATTGATAGATGTTTCTCTTGTTAAGTGTATCCAGTCCACGGATCATCCATTACTTGTCGGATATTCTCCTTCCCAACAGGAAGTTGCAAGAGGATCACCCACAGCAGAGCTGCTATATAGCTCCTCCCCTAACTGCCATATCCAGTCATTCTCTTGCAACTCTCAACAAAGATGGACGTAGTAAGAGGAGAGTGGTGTATTATAGTTAGTTTCTTAACTTCAATCAAAAGTTTGTTATTTTTAAATGGTACCGGAGTGTACTGTTTTATCAAAGGCAGCATTAGAAGAAGAATCTGCCTGTGATTTCTATAATCTTAGCAGAAGTAACTAAGATCCATTGCCGTTCTCACATATTCTGAGGAGTGAGGTAACTTCAGAGGGGGAATGGCATGCAGGTTTTCCTGCAATAAGGTATGTGCAGTTAACATATTTCTAGGGATGGAATTTGCTAGAAAAATGCTGCTGATACCGGATTAATGTAAGTTAAGCCTAAATGCAGTGATTTAATAGCGACTGGTATCAGGCTTATTAACAGAGATACATAGTCTTATAAAAGTGTAATATAAAACGTTTGCTGGCATGTTAATCGTTTTTATATATGTTTGGTGACAAAACTTATTGGGGCCTAGTTTTTTTCTCCACATGGCTGGCTTGATTTTTGCCTAGAAACAGTTTCCTGAGGCTTTCCACTGTTGTAATATGAGTGGGAGGGGCCTATTTTAGCGCTTTTCTGCGCAGCTAAAATTACAGACAGAGACACTCAGCTTCCTTCTGCATGATACAGGACATCTCTGAAGGGCTCAAAAGGCTTCAAAAGTCGTGTTTGAGGAGGGTAACAACCACAGTAGACCTGTGGCAGTTGTTGTGACTGTGTTTAAAACGTTTTTGTCATTTATTATTCCGTTTTTGGTATTAAGGGGTTAATCATCCATTTGCAAGTGGGTGCAATGCTCTGCTAACTTGTTACATACACTGTAAAAATTTCGTTAGTGTAACTGCCTTTTTTCACTGTTATTTCAAATTTTGCCAAAATTTGTTTCTCTTAAAGGCACAGTAACTTTTTTATATTGCTTGTTAACTTGGTTTAAAGTATTTTCCAAGCTTGCTAGTCTCATTGCTAGTCTGTACAAACATGTCTGACACAGAGGAAACTACTTGTTCATTATGTTTTAAAGCCATGGTGGAGCCCCATAGGAGACTGTGTACTAAATGTATTGATTTCACCTTAAACAGTAAAGATCAGTCTTTATCTATAAAAGAATTGTCACCAGAAGGGTCTGTCGAGGGGGAAGTTATGCCGACTAACTCTCCCCACGTGTCGGACCCTTCGCCTCCCGCTCGAGGGACGCACACGATTATATGGCGCCAAGTACATCAGGGATACCCATAGCGATTACTTTGCAGGACATGGCTGCAATCATGAATAATACCCTGTCACAGGTATTAGCCAGATTGCCTGAATTGAGAGGCAAGCGCGATAGCTCTGGGGTTAGACGAGATACAGAGCGCATAGATGCTGTAAGAGCCATGTCTGATACTGCGTCACAATATGCAGAACCTGAGGACGGAGAGCTTCAGTCTGTGGGTGACGTCTCTGAATCAGGGAGACCTGATTCAGAGATTTCTAATTTTAAATTTAAGCTTGAGAACCTCCGTGTATTTCTTGGGGAGGTATTAGCTGCTCTGAATGACTGTGACACAATTGCAGTGCCAGAGAAATTGTGTAGGCTGGATAAATACTATGCAGTGCCGGTGAGTACTGATGTTTTTCCAATACCTAAAAGGCTTACAGAAATTATTAGTAAGGAGTGGGATAGACCCGGTGTGCCCTTTTCCCCACCTCCTATATTTAGAAAAATGTTTCCAATAGATGCCACTACACGGGACTTATGGCAGACAGTCCCTAAGGTGGAGGGAGCAGTTTCTACTTTAGCAAAGCGTACCACTATCCCGGGTTGAGGACAGTTGTGCTTTTTCAGATCCAATGGATAAAAAATTAGAGGGTTACCTTAAGAAAATGTTTATTCAACAAGATTTTATTTTACAGCCCCTTGCATGCATTGCGCCTGTCACTGCTGCGGCGGCGTTCTGGTTTGAGGCCCTGGAAGAGGCCATCCATACAGCTCCATTGACTGAAATTATTGATAAGCTTAGAACGCTTAAGCTAGCTAACTCCTTTGTTTCTGATGCCATTGTTCATTTGACTAAACTAACGGCTAAGAATTCCGGATTCGCCATCCAGGCGCGCAGGGCGCTATGGCTTAAATCCTGGTCAGCTGATGTGACTTCAAAGTCTAAATTACTCAACATTCCTTTCAAGGGGCAGACCTTATTCGGGCCTGGTTTGAAAGAAATTATTGCTGACATTACTGGAGGTAAGGGTCATACCCTTCCTCAGGACAGGGCCAAATCAAGGGCCAAACAGTCTAATTTTCGTGCCTTTCGAAATTTCAAGGCAGGTGCAGGATCAGCTCCCTCTACTTCAAAACAAGAGGGAACTTTTGCTCAATCTAAGCAGGCCTGGAAACCTACCCAGTCCTGGAACAAGGGCAAGCAGGCCAGAAAGCCTGCTGCTGCCTCCAAGACAGCATGAAGGAGCGGCCCCCTATCCGACAACGGATCTAGTAGGGGGCAGACTCTCTCTCTTCGCCCAGGCGTGGGCAAGAGATGTTCAGGATCCCTGGGCATTGGAGATCATATCTCAGGGATATCTTCTGGACTTCAAAGCTTCTCCCCCACAAGGGAGATTTCACCTTTCAAGATTATCTGCAAACCAGATAAAGAAAAAGGCATTCCTAAGCTGCGTGCAAGACCTCCTTGTAATGGGAGTGATCCATCCAGTTCCGTGGACGGAACAAGGACAGGGGTTTTATTCAAATCTGTTTGTGGTTCCCAAAAAAGAGGGAACCTTCAGACCAATTTTGGATTTAAAGATCCTAAACAAATTCCTCAGAGTTCCATCATTCAAGATGTAAACTATTCGAACCATTTTACCCATGATCCAAGAGGGTCAGTACATGACCACAGTGGACTTAAAGGATGCCTACCTTCACATTCCGATTCACAAGAATCATCATCGGTTCCTGAGGTTTGCCTTTCTAGACAGACATTACCAGTTTGTAGCTCTTCCATTCGGGTTGGCTACAGCCCCAAGAATTTTTACAAAGGTTCTGGGCTCACTTCTGGCGGTTCTAAGACTGCGAGGCATAGCGGTGGCTCCTTACCTAGACGACATCCTGATACAGGCGTCAAGCTTTCAAATTGCCAAGTCTCATACAGAGATAGTTCTGGCATTTCTGAGGTCACATGGGTGGAAAGTGAACGAAGAAAAGAGTTCTCTATCTCCTCTCACAAGGGTTTCCTTCCTAGGGACTCTGATAGATTCTTTAGAAATGAAAATTTACCTGACGGAGTCCAGGTTATCAAAACTTCTAAATGCTTGCCGTGTTCTTCACTCCATTCCGCGCCCCACGGTGGCTCAGTGCATGGAAGTAATCGGCTTAATGGTAGCGGCGATGGACATAGTACCATTTGCGCGCCTGCATCTCAGACCGTTGCAATTATGCATGCTCAGTCAGTGGAATGGGGATTACACAGATTTGTCCCCTCTACTAAATCTGGATCAGGAAACCAGAGATTCTCTTCTCTGGTGGTTATCTCGGGTCCATCTGTCCAAAGGTATGACCTTTCGCAGGCCAGATTGGACCATTGTAACAACAGACGCCAGCCTTCTAGGTTGGGGTGCAGTCTGGAATTCCCTGAAAGCTCAGGGTTCATGGACTCAGGAGGAGAAACTCCTCCCAATAAATATTCTGGAGTTAAGAGCAATATTCAATGCTTTTCTAGCTTGGCCTCAGTTAGCAAAACTGAGGTTCATCAGATTTCAGTCGGACAACATCACGACTGTGGCTTACATCAACCATCAAGGGGAGACCAGGAGTTCCCTAGCGATGTCAGAAGTCTCCAAGATAATTCGCTGGGCAGAGACTCACTCTTGCCACCTGTCAGCGATCCATATCCCAGGGGTAGAGAACTGGGAGGCGGATTTTCTAAGTCGTCAGACTTTTCATCCGGGGGAGTGGGGACTCGATCCGGAGGTGTTTACTCAATTGGTTCTCCGTTGGGGCAAACCAGAACTGGATCTCATGGCGTCTCGCCAGAACGCCAAGCTTCCTTTTTACGGATCCAGGTCAAGGGACCCAGAAGCAGCACTGATAGATGCTCTAGCAGCGCCTTGGTTCTTCAAGCTGGCTTATGTGTTTCCACCGTTTCCTCTGCTCCCTCGTCTGATTGCCAAAATCAAACAGGAGAGAGCATCGGTGATATTGATAGCGCCTGGGTGGCCACGCAGGACCTGGTATGCAGACCTAGTGGACATGTCATCCTTTCCACCATGGACTCTGCCTCTGAGACAAGACCTTCTAATACAAGGTCCTTTCAATCATCCAAATCTACTTTTCTCTGAGACTGACTGCATGGAGATTGAACGCTTGATTCTATCAAAGCGTGGCTTCTCCGAGTCAGTTATTGATACCTTAATACAGGCACGAAAGCCTGTCACCAGGAAAATTTACCACAAGATATGGCGTAAATATCTTCATTGGTGTGAATCCAAGAATTACTCATGGAGTAGGGTTAGGATTCCTAGAATATTGTCCTTCCTCCAAGAGGGTTTGGACAAAGGATTATCAGCTAGTTCTTTGAAGGGACAGATTTCTGCTCTGTCTATTCTTTTACACAAGCGTCTGGCAGAAGTTCCAGACATTCAGGCATTTTGTCAGGCTTTAGTTAGAATTAAGCCTGTGTTTAAACCTGTTGCTCCCCCATGGAGCTTAAACTTGGTTCTTAAAGTTCTTCAAGGGATTCCGTTTGAACCCCTTCATTCTATTGATATCAAACTTCTATCATGGAAAGTTCTTTTTCTGATGGCTATTTCCTCGGCTCGAAGAGTCTCGGAGTTATCTGCCTTACATTGTGATTCTCCTTATCTGATCTTTCATTCAGATAAAGTAGTTCTGCGTACAAAACCTGGGTTTTAAGGTGGTTTCTAACAAGAATATCAATCAAGAGATTGTTGTTCCATCATTATGCCCTAATCCTTCTTCAAAGAAGGAACGTCTTTTGCATAATCTAGACGTAGTCCGTGCATTGAAGTTTTACTTGCAGGCTACTAAAGATTTTCGCCAAACATCTCATCTGTTTGTTGTTTACTCTGGACAGAGGAGAGGTCAAAAAGCCTCGGCAACCTCTATAATCCGTTTAGCATATGAGACTGCTGTACAGCAGCCCCCTGAAAGAATTACAGCTCATTCTACTAGAGCTGTGGCTTCCACCTGGGCCTTTAAAAATGAGGCCTCTGTTGAACAGATTTGCAAGGCTGCGACTTGGTCTTCGCTTCATAGCTTTTCAAAATTTTACAAATTTGATACTTTTGCTTCTTCGGAGGCTGTTTTTGGGAGAAAGGTTCTACAGGCAGTGGTTCCTTTCATTTAAGTTCCTGCCTTGTCCCTCCCATCATCCGTGTACTTTAGCTTTGGTATTGGTATCCCACAAGTAATGGATGATCCGTGGACTGGATACACTTAACAAGAGAAAACATAATTTATGCTTACCTGATAAATTTATTTCTCTTGTAGTGTATCCAGTCCACGGCCCGCCCTGTTCTTTTAAGGCAGGTCTAAATTTTAATTAAACTTCAGTCACCACTGCACCCTATATTTCTCGACTTGTTTCGGTCGAATGACTGGATATGGCAGTTAGGGGAGGAGCTATATAGCAGCTCTGCTGTGGGTGATCCTCTTGCAACTTCCTGTTGGGAAGGAGAATATCCCACAAGTAATGGATGATCCGTGGACTGGATACACTACAAGAGAAATAAATTTATCAGGTAAGCATAAATTATGTTTTTAGCTATTCCGTACTCTTTACATTTAGTTCTCTGTTTCCTCCAATTGTACTTCTGGGAGTAATTGCTCAGATGAACAGGCTGTGGTATGCCAAGCTAGTTTGGATATTCAGCTCTCCTCTTTGGCATCTCTTTCCACACATAGGTCTGTTGTGCTTGTCCTCTTGGAGTTTTTAACACTTAGTTATTTTCCAAAGAGGTTCTCTGGCTCTCTGGAGTGGATACATAATTCATGCTTGTCAGCCAGTTGTGGTGAGAATTTACCATAATGTGTGAAGAGTGTATCCTTCCTGGCATTCAGTTTCCCCTGAATTTTGCATGATGGTTTAGTCAAGAGTATGTGGGCCAATACTCTAAAGGATCGCATTTCTGCACTTTCAGCTTTCTGAGACAGGAGAATTGCTCATCTTCCAAACATCAAGCATTTGTTCAGGAATTGGTCGGTAACAGACCAGTTGTCACGCCCATTTTGCCTTCGGAAAATTTGAACTTGGTCCTCTGGGTTTTATAAGTTTCTTGTTTTGAACTTGCTGTTGTTATCCTGGAAGGTTTCTTTGGAGAATATTAATCAGGAATCTCTGAAGTAACGAATTTTACCTAATCTGGATGTAGTCAGGTCATTATAAGTCTTATCTTCAGGCTCCTAAAGACCTTTGACAGTCTTCCAGTTTGTTTGTTTTGTTTTCTGGTAAACTTCAGGGTCAGAAGGCATCTTCTGTTACTTAAACTTCATGATTGAAGGGTCTAATTCTCTGAGCTTACTTGGAGGAGGAACAGTTGCCGCCTTCATGTACTACAGCTCATTCAACTCGTTCTGTGCCTACTTCTTGAGCTCTCAAGAATGAGTCAATTAATTGAACAATATTGCAAGGTTGTCTTTTCACAATTTCACTATATTTTGTCATGTTGATGTTTTTTTGCCTCATCTGAGGCGGTTTTTGGCAGGAAGTTTCTTCAGACTGTGGTTTTTGGTAAATAGGTGCCTGCCTTTTCCTTTTTTGTCCCACCCATTTTTTTGTGGACTCCACAGCTTGGGCAATAATTCCCAACAGTAATTAATTTTGTGGACTCTTGCCACCCTTAGAAAGAAAATGTAATTTATGTTTAGCTGATAAATGACTTTCTTTCTTGGTGGTGAGAGTCCACGAACCCTCCCGCTTTTTTTTAGTGGCGGAAGTTTAAGTTTGCACCTCCTTACCCTACTATCTTTCTTACTTCTTTCTCCTATTCTTGGCTATACTAAATACTGGAAGGGTCAGGGAAGTAGGAGGGATATTAAAGCTCTGTTGTAGGGTGTCGTTTCCTCCTTTGGTGGCCAGGGGATGAATTCCCAACAGTAAGAATTTTCATGGACTCTCACCACCAAGAAAGAAAGGAATTTACCAGGTTAGCATAAATTATCTTTTTTGGTTAGCTTTTATGATGCTGCTTAATAAACCACAGCGGAAATGCATGAAAGTCACAAACGTTTATAGCACGCTGTGGGCAAGGTTAGAAAATGTTGTGGTTTTCATGCAAAATGACTAACCTTTGTTTTAGTGTTTTTTATGCAAAGTTCCTCTTTAGTGCAAAGTTTTCTGGGTTTTTTTTGCTGTCTTTTTTTGCATTTGTTTTGGGTGACTGACTTCAGATACAATACACTTTCATACGTGGGAAATACAAGTTGTTTGCCAATGTTGCATTTCTTTTTGAATAGGCAGCAGAACTTGTGTAGACACATATTGTTAGAGTAAATGCATACATTTACATGGTTGATCTTTTTCAATTTCCCAGAAAAACTGAATGAATTGTGTTGTTTCTTAAAGAGACAGAAAAGTCAAAATTAAACTTTAAGGATTCAGATAGAACATGCAATTTTAAACAACTTTTCAATTTACTTCTAGTATTAAAATGCTTTGTTCTCTTGTTATTCTTTGTTGAAGAGTAAACTTAGAATGATAGGAACTTACGAGCGTGTATCATTAGCATTCTGTAGAAGCAGTCGGCTAGATTAAAAGTTTTTCAATTTGAGCTGTGCGGTGCTAACAAGCAGTTTTCTCTCACCGCTCACTTGCCTGCAGCGCTGGTATTACGAGTTTTTACAAACCCGTTGTTAAAAGACAAGAAGTGAGCGTTGAGCAAAATTTTGCTCATTACCGCACTCCAATACCAGCGCTGCTTAAGTCAGCGGTGAGCTGGTCGTATGTGCTTGTGCACGATTTCCCCATAGGAATCAATGGGGAGAGTGGGGCTGAGAAAAAGTCTAACACCTGCAAAAAAGCAGCGTAAAACTCAGTAACGCAGCCCCATTGATTCCTATGGGGAAATAAAAGTTATGTCTACACCTAACACCCTAACATGAACCCCCGAGTCTAAACACCCCTAATCTTACACTTATTAACCCCTAATCTGCTGCCCCCGACATCGCCGACTCCTGCATTATATTTATTAACCCCTAATCTGCCGCTCTGGACACCGCCGCCACTTACATTATACTTATCAACCCCTAATCTGCCGCCCCCAACGTCGCTGCCACTATAATAAACATATTAACCCCTAAACCGCCGCACTCCCGTCTCGCAAACATTAGTTAAATATTATTAACCCCTAATCTGCCGTCCCTAACATCAACGCCACCTACCTACATTTATTAACCCCTAATCTGCCGCCGCCACTATATTAAAGTTATTAACCCCTAAATCTAAGTCTAACCCTAACCCTAACACCCCCTAACTTAAATATAATTAAAATAAATCTAAACAAAATTACTATCATTACCTAAATTATTCCTATTTAAAACTAAATACCTATAAAATAAACCCTAAGCTAGCTACAATATAACTAATAGTTATTAGTTATATAGTTAATTATTTTTATTTTACAGGCAAGTTTGTATTTATTTTAAATAGGTAGAATAGTTGCTAAATAGTTATTAACTATTTAATAACTACCTAGCTAAAATAAATACAAAAGTACCTGTAAAATAAAACCTAATCTAAGTTACACTAACACCTAACACTACACTATAATTAAATAAATTAACTAAATTAACAACAATTAAATCAATTAAATTAGCTAAAGTACAAAAACAAACACTAAATTACAGAAAATAATAAACAAATTTCAAGATATTTAAACTAATTACACCTAATCTAATAGCCCTATCAAAATAAAAAAAAGCCCACCCAAAATAAAAAAAACCCTAGCCTAAACTAAACTACCAATAGCCCTTAGAAGGGCCTTTTGCGGGGCATTGCCCCAAAGTAATCAGCTCTTTTACCTGTAAAAAACATACAAACAACCCCCCCCCCAACAGTAAAACCAACCACCAACACAACCAACCCCCCAAATAAAATACTATCTAAAAAAACCTAAGCTTCATTGCACTGAAAAGGGCATTTGGATGGGCATTGCCCTTAAAAGGGCAGTTAGCTCTTTTGCAAGCCCAAACCCTAACCTAAAAATAAAACCCACCCAATACACCCTTAAAAAAAACCTAACACTAACCCCCTGAAGATCGACTTACCGGGAGAAGTCTTCATCCAAGCCGGGCGAAGTGGTCATCCAGACGGCGTGGAGCGGGTCCATCTTCAAGACATCCGACGCGGAGCATCCTCTTCATCCGACGACTAAAGACGAATGAAGGTACCTTTAAGTGACGTCATCCAAGATGGCGTCCCTTAGATTCCGATTGGCTGATAGAATTCTATCAGCCAATCGGAATTAAGGTAGAAAAAATCCTATTGGCTGATGCAATCATCCAATAGGATTGAAGTTCAATCCTATTGGCTGATCCAATCAGCCAATAGGTTTGAGCTCGCATTCTATTGGCTGTTCCAAGTGGGCTATTAGATTAGGTGTAATTAGTTTAAATATCTGTCATTTGTTTATTATTTTCTATAATTTAGTGTTTTTTTTGTACTTTAGCTAATTTAATTTAGGTAATTGTATTTAATTTAGTTAATTTATTTAATTGTAGTGTAGTGTTAGGTGTTAGTGTAACTTAGGTTAGGTTTTATTTCACAGGTACTTTTGTATTTATTTTAGCTAGGTAGATATTAAATAGTTAATAACTATTTAATAACTATTCTACCTAGTTAAAATAAATACAAACTTGCCTGTAAAATAAAAATAAACCCTAAGCTAGCTACAATGTAACTATTAGTTATATTGTAGCTAGCTTAGGGTTTATTTCATAGGTAAGTATTTAGTTTTAAATAGGAATAATTTAGTTAATGATAGTAATTTTATTTAGACTTATTTAAATTATATTTAAGTTAGGGGGTGTTAGGGTTAGACTTAGATTTAGGGGTTAATACATTTAGTATAGTGGCGGCGACGTTGGGGGCGGCAGATTAGGGGTTAATAAATAGTATGTAGGTGTCGGCGATGTTGGGGGCAGCAGATTAGGGGTTCATAAATATAATGTAGGTGGCGGCGGTGTCTGGAGCGGCAGATTAGGGGTTAAAATTTTTATTATAGTGTTTGCGATGCGGGAGGGCCTCGGTTTAGGGGTTAATAGGTAGTTTATGGGTGTTAGTGTACTTTTTAGCACTTTAGTTATGAGTTATATGTTACGGCGTTGTACCATAAAACTCTAAACTACTGACTTTTAAATGCGTTAGGGATCTTGACAGGGTAGGGTGTACTGCTCACTTTTTTGCTCACTTTTTTAGAAAAAAGACTTTACTAAGTTTACGTAAGTCGTTTTGCGGTAAGGCCAAAGAAGTGTGCGGTACACCTAAATCTTCAAGACTCGTAATACCAGTGGGCGTAAAAAAAGCAGCGTTAGGACCTCTTAACGCTGCTTTTTTACCCTAACGCACAACTCGTAATCTAGCCGAGTGTTTGGAACTATGTATGACATTGCTATAAACAATGTTCCTGCCAGATGGCTAAAGACGTGTGAACACTACTGAGCTCACCTAGGATTGCTTTTTAACAAAGGATACCAAGAGAACTAAGCAACATTGATAATACAAGTAAATGTTATGCTCTATCCAATCTATGTAGGTTTATTTTTTTACTTTACTGTCCATTTAATGTATTCAAAGCCAGTTTGAATGGGAATTAATTATCTGTGATATCTTCAGTCTTGCCCTTTTTACCTATACAGTATACTTTGTGACATCTCAGCTCTTTGCTACAACTTTAGAACAGTATAATTTGCTAAATTAAAAGGGATTGAATAATGCATCTTTATTCACAGTTATTATAGCTGGCTAGAATGTAGGTTATAAAAATGTGATAAAAGACCTGAAATAATTGCATCAATTATGTGCCAAAATGCTGAACTTTAATCAAATGGTTTATGTGTTGCCAGCTAGTATTGCTGAAGGACTTATTGGCACAACAAATATAATGTTTTTAGGAATGTGTATTAGACACTGTGACCCCACCGCTGTGTGTGTGTTCAGATTACAGTTTCTGCCCCTTTAGATAACCAGCTTGTGTGTTTTTAGCAATCTTTTTAGAATAGACTGGAGACCATTTGCCATTACCAAGACCATTATTTCAATGTGTTGATTCAGCAAAGGGAATTCTGGGAAAAACATTAAAGGGGCAGAAAAGAAAATCATATCAAAAAGCAAAGTTTAAACATGTTAAAATATATTTGCATTAAAAAAGGATTAGGTTAAAGCTTTTATTATGTTTGTGAAGCTTACATGAAGTGCAACTTTATTGATTGGCAGTGACATGCCTCACAAGCATCAAAATAGACAAAAAAACTCTTACAAATAGTAACAAATGTAATACTTCTAAAATGCCCTCTTGTGTCCCTTTAAGCTGTAATATTTATGGTTTAGTTAAAGCCACCGTTCTTGTAGAATAGAAATACGAGGGTGTTATGTGTCTGGCAATAATATAATTACAGGGAGAAAATGAGGGAGTATCTTTAACTAGAAATGTGTTTTCTTTAGTTGGTAAAGGGATTGGCCCTTCTGGGTAGGTGATATCACCTAGTGGTAATGCCAATATGTTTGGTGCATATTTTTGCAATAACATGCAAAGAAACATGAAGGTTGATACATAATAAGAAAGAATCCTGCATAAAACCGTGACTAATGCTAATACACCAGAAGGCTCATTTTAGAGCCAAGGCAAAGTGATTTGGAGCATGAGTAAAGAAGGTGGATGCTTGTTTGTAGTGTACTGTTATTTTCATGTATTTATCATTTGCTTACTACTTTTTAACATGCTCTTAATTTTACTTCTGGATTTTATATTATAGAATATAATCATATTTCAAAAGACGGATCCCGTAAATATGTAGAGCAATCTCTGGAGCCATTCTTAGCTTCTATGTGCATATGATGGTTTTTTTGTTTTGTTTTTTTTTAAATGAAAACAGGGTACTTAAGGTTATTTTATCCTGCTGAGCATTCTGGCCCTGGAGAAAATAAAAAAGGGATATCTATGTAGAATATAAAGTAATGAGAACAAAAAAAGTAAGTTCCTGAGCTTAACATGAGAAGAATTGTGTGAAACATGCTCAGAATGTTTCATGGGTATAAATCCCTCCGGGTATCTTAGAAAATGGACTTTCAGGCAGGATGAGAATCGAATATGTTACCAGAAGTGAACATTATTTACTTGCATATTATTTAACCCTTAAGGACCAGACTAAAACTTGCCCAAAAGACCAGAGAATTTTTAGCATTTTTGCCATCACTCCATTCAAGCAGAAATACAGACTTTGTTTTCTTTCTAATGACACGGATCATCATCAATTACTGTAGGGAATATCACTCCTGGCCAGCAGGAGGAGGCAAAGAGCATCACAGCAAAGCTGTTAAATATCACTCCCCTACCCACAATCCCCCAGTCATTCTCTTTGCCTGTAGTGCAAGGAGGAGGTGAAGTTTAGGTGTCTGATGAGAAGTTTTCTTCAATCAAGATTTTTTTTTAGCAGAGTAAGCTTACTCTGTTACTTTCTGTGGTATAGCCTAGTCCACATCAGTCTCTTCAGTAGGGCAGTGGTGGCTTTTGAGCACTTGAGAACTTGTGAGGTACAATCCTCACTGCGTTTTCTCAAGAATCTGCTGCCCTAACTAGAAAACCTGAGTAGGTTTACTCAGTTTTTCTCTCTTCACAGGTCCATGTGAGGTGCTGCACCCTCTCAAACCAGGTGAGCAGTCCTGCTGCTAGACAGCACTTTCAGGTAAGTTCCATTTTAATTTTCTTTTGCAAGGAGATTTCTGGCACTTGTTACAGCTAAAAGCTGTCTTATTTAATTGTGGACGTTATTAAATCTTCATGTTTGGGGTTTCTTTTAGGCAGTTTGGTCATTGAGACTATGAAGGGATTTATGGTGGCTCAGTGTGTTATAGTAGTTTTTATACTTTAACTTTTGGTCATGGAGATTACTGTTGTAAGCCGTTTTTTCCGTCAGTTAGGACTCTGTAACCGCTCTGTATTTGAAAAAGGGATTGTTTCTTCTGTGAAGGAAGTCACTCTGTGAGCTGCAGGACAAGTAGGCACCTCAGTAAAGCTACTGAGGTGTATAGGTAGCCGGAGGTCTATTTGGTTTGTTGCACTCACACACATTTTCTATTTAAAGACACAGTACACATTTGTTTTTTATTTTCAAATAAAGAATGTTTACACTTTATCCTTATTTATTACATAAGATGGATCAAGAGGCTTTTCAAACCATTATCCCAGGCGAAGTTGCTGCTTGTCAGTTATGTTTTGATGCTCAGGTGGAACCCCCAGTTCCTTTTTGTTCCTCATGCATTGTTAAACAAGTTATAGCGATAAAATATTTGACCATGAGCTACCATTATCCCAGGCAAATGCTGTTCAGGTGTCTCCTGTTGCAGATAATCCGCAGCTTTCTCCTCAAGCGTACCAAATTTTTCAGTCTCCACATACAGTGCCCTGTGTTTCCTCTTGCAATCCTGTAGGATTTTCTTTACAAGACATTGCTTCCCAGGTATCCCTTGCGGTATCTGAGGCCTTGTCAGCTTTCCTCATGTTGCAGGGAAGGCGTAAAAGGAAATTTTAAGGAAACAGTTAGTAAGGTTTCTGATCAAGTTCTGGCCCTTCCCATAAGCATGAGGAAGAAGACATGTTGGTAGCATCTGAGGGGGAAATCTCAGACTCAGACAGTGTAATTCCTTCTTCTGATGCTGAAGTGGTATATTTCAGATTTAAGCTAGAACACCTTCACTTATCACTTAAGGAGGTTTTGGCTACTTTGGACGACTCCGACACAACTATCGTAGTCAATCCTAAAAGTCTAGTAAATTGAACAAATACTTTGATGTTCCCTCTGTGGTGGAGGTTTTTCTGGTTCCTGACCGTGTTGCGGAGATTATTGCTTGAGAATGGGAAAGACCTGGTATTCCCATTTCTCCATCTCCTATTTTTAAGAATATGTTTCCTATAGCGGATTCTATTAAGGAGTCGTGACAGACGGTTCCTAAGGTAGAAGGAGCGATCTCCACTTTAGCCAAGAGGACTACTATTCCCATAGAGGATAGTTGTTCTTATAAAGATCCAATGGATATAAAAAATTGGAGGCTTTACTAAAAAAAGATGTATGTCCACCAGGGTCTACAATGGCAACTGGCAGTGTGTATCGCTTCTGTTACCAGCGCTGCGGCTTACTGGTTTGATGTGTTGTCTGAATCTCTTCAGATGGATACCCCTTTTGATGAGATCTAGGACAGGATTAAGGCTCTCAAGTTAGCCAATTCCTTCATTACAGATGCTTCCTTACAGGTTATTAAACTGGTAGCTAAAATTTTTGGTTTTGTGGTCCTAGCCCGCAGGGCCTTGTGGTTGAAGTCCTGGTCTGCGGATGTTTCATATAAATCTAAGCTCATGGCTATTCCTTACAAGGGTAAGACCTTGTTTGGACCTGGTTTGGTGGAAATTATCTCAGATATTACTGGAGGGAAGGGTTCTTTTCTTCCTCAAGATAAAAAGAATAAGCAGAAGGGACATCAGAGTAATTTTCGTTCCTTTTCGTAACTTTAAAGGCAAGTCTTACTCCCCTTCCTCCAAGCAAGAATAAGCCAAGCCTTCCTGGAAGCCCAACCAGTCCTGGAACAAGGGAAAGCAATCTAAAAAGCCTTCAGCTGATTCCAAGTCAGCATGAAGGGTTGGTCCCCGATCCGGGAGCGGATCTTGTAGGGGTCAGACTCTCTCTTTTTCCCCAAGCTTGGATAAGAGATGTACCGGATCCCTGGGTGGTGGACATTGTCTCCCAGGGATACAAAATAGACTTCAAATCTTTTCCTCCCAGAGGCAGGTTTCTCCTCTCCAGATTATATGTAGACCAGATAAATAAAGAGGCGTTCTTACATTGTGTCAAGGACCTTGCCGCCCTGGGGGTAATAGTTCCAGTTCCCTTTCAGGAGAGGGGTCTGGGATTTTACTCAATTCTGTTCATAGTTCCCAAAAAATGCTTAAACAAGTTTCTCAGAGTGCCATCCTTCAAGATGGAGACTATACACTCCATTCTTCCCTTAGTACAAGAGGGTCAGTTCATGACAACCATAGACCTAAAGGATGCATACCTTCATGTTCCCATTCACAGGGACCATCACAAGGAGATTTGCCTTTTTGGGCAATCATTTCCAGTTCGTGGCCCTTCCATTTGGTCTTGCCACAGCTCCAAGAATTTTTTCAAAGGTTCTGGGGGCTCTTTTAGCTATGCTTCGATCTCGGGCATTGCAGTGTCACCTTATCTGGACGACATTCTGGTTCAGGTGCCACCTTTTCAACCAGACGAATCTCATGGATATCTTGTTGTATTTTCAAGGGGAAAAAAAAAGTTCTCCGGTTCCAGCTACAAGGGTCGTATTTTTAGGGACCATAATAGACTCCCTGTTAATGAAGATTTTTCTGACGGAGGTCAGAAAATTTAAGATTTTCGACTCTTCTTTTGCCCTTCAGTCCTCTCCACGGCCGTCAGTGGCTGGAGGTAATCGGTCTGATGGTGGTTTCCATGGACATCATTCTGTTTGCTCGGTTCCATCTCAGACCTCTGCAGTTATGCATGATCAGACAATGGAACGGGGACCATACGGATCTGTCTCCACGGGTAGATCTAGATCAGGCTTTAATAGACTCTATTCCGTGGTGGCTTTATCAGGATCATCTCTCCCAGGGTACTCGCTTCCGCAGACCCTCCTGGGTGATTGTGACCACGGATTCCAGCCTTCTAGGTTGGGGAGCAGTATGGGACTCGTTGAAGGCTCAGGGCTTATGGACCCAGGAGAAGTCAGTCCTACCCATAAACATCTTGGAGCTGAGAGAAATCTTCAATGCTCTTCTGGCCTGGCCTCAGTTAGCCTTAGCACGGTTAATCAGATTCCAGTCGGACAACATATCCTTGGTGGCCTACCAGCCACCAGGGGGGAACTCGAAGTTCCTTGGCAATGACAGAGGTGGCCCAAATTATTCCGTGGGTGGAGACCCACAACTGCTGTCTTTCTGCGAGTAGACACACTTTTCATCCCGGGGAGTGGGAACTTCATTTGGATGTGTTTTCCAGTTTGACCCTCAATTAAAGGTAGCCGGAGTTGGATCTCATGGCTTCTCGTCAGAATGCCAAGCTTCCAAGATACGGCTCCAGGTCAAGAGATCCTTAGGCATTTCTGATCGATGTTTTGGCAGTTCCTTGGAACTTCAGTCTAGCATACCGGTTTCCTCCGTCCGCTCTCCTTCAAAGAGTCATTGCTCGAATCAAGCAGGAGAGGGCGTCTGTAATTCTCATAGCCCCGGCGTGGCCTCGCAGGATTTAGTATGCAGACCTAGTGGAAATGTCATCCTTTCCACCTTGGAGACTGCCTCTGAGGAAGGACCTTCTACTTCAGGGTCCCTTCCTTCATCCAAATCTTGTTTCTCTGAAGCTCACTGCTTGGAGTTTGAATGCTTAGTTTTATCCAAGCGTGAATTTTCAGAGTCGGTCATTGAGACCTTGTTTCAGGCTCGTAAGCCTGTGACTCGCAGGATTTACCATAAGATCTGGTGTAAATACTTGTATTGGAATGATTCCAAAGGATACTCTTGGCGTAGAGTAAGGATTCCTAGGATTTTGTCCTTTCTCAAGGATGGTCTGGAGAAGGGTTTGTCAGCAAGTAATCTAAAGGGTCAGATTTCGGCATTGTCTATTTTATTACATAAGCACTTGGCGGATGTGCCAGACGTGCAATCGTTTTGTCAGACCTTGGTTAGAATTCAGCCTGTGTTTAAACCTGTTACCCCTCCATGGAGTCTTAACCTTGTTCTTAAAGTTTTACAATAGGCTCCGTTTGAGCCTATGCATTCTTTAGATATTGATGTTATCTTGGAAAGTTTTGTTTCTTGTTGCTATTTCCTCTGCTCGGAGAGTTTCTGAACTCTCTTCTTTACAGTGTGATTCCCCTTATCTTATATTTCACTCTGATAAGGTGGTTCTGCGTACTAAGTTTAGTTTCCTGCCCAAAGTTGTTTCGGTCAAGAATATTAATCAGGAAATCGTTGTACCTTCTTTGTGTCCTAATCCTTCTTCTCACAAAGAACGCTTGTTACATAATCTGGATGTTGTACGAGTGCTAAAATTTTATTTGCAGGCAACTAAGGACTTTCGTCACTCTTATGCATTGTTTGCTTTTCTGGGAAACGCAAGGGCCAGAAAGCTACGGCTACTTCACTTTTCCTTTGGCTGAAGATCATTATTCGCTTGGCATATGAGACTGCTGGACAGCAACCTCCTGAGAAAATCACAGCTCATTCCACAAGGGCTGTTTCTTCTTCCTGGGCCTTCAAAAAATAAGCTTCTGTGGAACAGATTTGCAAGGCTGCAACTTGGTCATCTTTGCACACTTTTTCCAAATTCTATAAATTCGATACTTTTGCCTTGGCTGAGACTTCTTTTGGGAGGAAGGTTCTTCAAGCAGTGGTGCCTTCTGTTTAGGTTCATGTCTTGTCCCTCCCTTATCTGTGTCCACTGGCTTGGATATTGGTTCCCAACAGTAATTGATGATGACACTGTGTCATTAGAAAGAAAACAAAATTTATGCTTACCTGATAAATGTATTTATTTGTTGAGACGGTGAGTCCATGGCCCGCCCTGTATTCAGACAGTTTCTTTTTATATAAACCTCAGGCACCTCTGCACCTTGTGTTACTTCCTTTCTCTCCTTTCCCTTTGGTTGAATGACTGGCGGATTGTGGGTAGGGGAGTGATATTTAACAGCTTTGCTGTGGTGCTCTTTGCCTCCTCCTGCTGGTAAGGAGTGATATTCCCAACAGTAATTGATGATGATCCGTGGACTCACCATGTCAAGAAAGAAAGAAATTTATCAGGTAAGCATAAATTTCATTTTTTTTTTATTTACTAATCAAAACTACATATTTTTTAGTACACAACCCAAAATATTGTTTTAGGCCCTTCCAGTATATTTCATGCCACCACTTTGCTGCAAAAATCATATTAAAAAAATTGTTAACTTTTTCACAAACTGCTTGTGCAGTCATAACACATATGGATGTAAAAACTTCTCTGGGATAGCAGAAATAGAAGACATGCATAGCTTTGCCATTGATTTTTGGTCATTAGAAGGCTGCGAATTGCAGCTGCGAACCACACTTCTGAAATTCCTAGCAGTTAAGGGGTTAATCAGGTAGCTTGTAAGGTTATGTTTAGCTGTAGTGTAGAGATTACCCTCCCACCCCCTGATCCCTAGCTTGCTGCATGCTCCCTAAAGAGGCCAAATAAACAATTCTGTAACCTGTAAATACTACAAAACAAATAGCTGGTTTATGCCATTTGCAGCAGTTTGAGAACCTTGGATACAGATTTTGCATTTTGGCCTCCCCAGTGTTGAGCATGGGACAAAGCACAAGGTTTACTCAAAATCAAGAGGTGTTTAAGATGAAGTGCAGACGCAGTGTGTTAGTCCAGCAAGGCAGTAATAATGTAGAATCCTGGAATATAGATGATGTGAAGACAGGAGGGCAAATAAACAAGTCAGGATAAGGCAGAGAGGCAGAAGCCCTGAAACAGGAGTTGGTTTGCTGACAGCAGAGCAGGCTACTAGGGCAGAATAATGCACCATTGATAAATAGCAATAGCAGGTAGACAGAGATCCAAGAAGCAGAAATCGGGTACAAGCAGAAAAAGTGCAAAATGCTCCAGAGAAGCACAGCAAAGAAATGACAACTTAAATCAGCTCTGACAGCACTAACTGAAACCATAGAATATCCTAGTATGGAGATTTGCGAAAGCTGGGAGCCATGGTTTCTTGAGTTGTTTTAATTATTTATATAAATAAACACTTTTGTTCCTGAAACAGTGTATAACGGGCTCTTAAACTTTATTGCTGGACCCAACATTTATACAGTGCTTTTATTTCAACTTCCAGCTAATAATAAATAGGGTCTGCAGTGATCTTAACCCCTTCGCTACCAGGAACTTCAGAGAAAACTTAGCGGAGAATTTTTAGCACTTTTGCTATCACTCCATTTAAATTGAAATAGAGCCTTGTTTGTTTTTTTTTATTTACCTATGAAAAAAATAAATAATAAATATATATATATATATATATATATATATATATATATATATATATTTAGTAGCTTGTTAAGCCTCATTTAGCTTTCAAAACAGCATGGATTCAACAAGATGCAGAATACGTTGTGGAGGTATTGTTTACCATGCAGATATGAGTGTAACACAATTCCTGGAGATTCGACAGACGTGTAGGCCTGCAGAGATTAGCCCTTTCCAGCTCATCCCAAAGATGTTCAATAGGAGACTGAGCAGGCCACTGCAGCAAATAAAAGTAATTGTTGTGTTCAAGTAACAATCCCATAGTGATCCCATAGTGATGCGAGCTTTGTGCACCGGCGTATTATCCTGCTGGAAGTTACCATCTGCCTGATCCCATAGTGATGTGGGCTTTGTGCACTGGCGTATTATCCTGCTGGTAGTGACCATCTGCCTGAGGATAAACTGTCAACATGAATGAATGCACGTGGTCAGCAACAACGTTTACGTATGCTGTGGCATTCAGATCAATGGGTATCAATGGACCCAACGTGTGTCAGGAAAACATTCCCCACACCATAACACTGCCCCCACCACCTTTCACAGTTTTCATCAGACATGACGGGTCCATGGATTCATGCTGTTTTTGCCAAATTCAGAGCCTGTCATCAACATCATGCACTAGTAACTTTGACTTATAAGACCAAGCAATCTTTTTCCAGTCTTCGATGATCCAGTGCTGGTGTTGTTGAGCCCACAGCTCTCTTTTTCTTCTCTGATAACAATGGCACCCAACGTGGCCGACAGCTGTTGTAGCCCATCCATGGCAAGGTGCGCCTAGTGGTGCGTTGTGATATGTTTTTCTTCACACCAGGTTTGAATTCTGAAGTGATTTGTGAAATTGTGGCCTGTCTGTTTGCTTGCACAAGTTTAGCCATCCTCCTCTGACCTCTCTTATTTACGAGCGTTTTTCTTCCACAGGACTGCCGCTAACTGGATGTTTTTTGTTCATTTCACCATTTCTCGATAAACCCTTGAAACTGTGGTACGTAAAACCTTACGGAGTACTGCCTTTTAGATACGCTTCGACCAGCACGTCTTGCACCTACTATCATGCAACATTCAAAGTCCATCAGATAACTGCTCTTCCCCATTCTCACTGCAGTTTGTACGCTTAACTGATAGTAGGAAGTTTTTTCTACTATATTTATACTAAAACTGTAGCCACGTGACATGCAACTTAGTGGAGCAAACAATTTGTGTGCATATTTTGGTATATTTGATGCCACTTTGGTTTTCTCAGTGATATTATTTACATAAAACTTCTGCAGTCATAAGACAAATGGTTGTAAAAGCTTCTCTGGGGTACTCTTTGTTCAGAAACAGCAGACATGAATGGCTTTGAAATGGTTTAATCAGTTAGCATGTAAGGTTCATTTTTCCCGTAGTGTAGAAATTACCCTTCCACCTGCCACCTCTCGGCGCCTGATCCCTCCCAAACACTTCTTTTCCCTCCCCCCACTGGTCAAAACCATCTTAGTTACTGGCAAACAGTCTGCCAGTATGCAGTTTAGGACTTCTTCTTTTTTTTAAATACATTTATTTATTTCTGTAGTGTACGGCTCCCTTAATCCTCCCGTCTCTCATTGCCCAGCCATTTTGTCAGTAACAAATTACTCCCCCCCTTTTTTTTCTGTAGCATAGGGTCCCCCTCCATCTGATTTTGTTCCATACTGTAGGGCCCCATGACTCCCTCTCCCCAGCCTCACATTTTTCTGTAGTGTAGGGAGCCCTGCCCCTCCCTCCCCTCCTCCACTGGGCCAATCCACCCGCCTCCCTCCTTCCATCCCACCAGTTCCAGTAAAACAGACAGTGTAGCTCTCTGTAAAGATCTGCATTCATATGGTTAAGGGAGCACATTCAGTGTTCCTTTTCTATATGAAGGCATATCCCTTCTGCCCCCTGCTGCAGTCTTCACTGTCTGTACTGTGTGACGTAGTACACAAGGGGAGTTAAAGGGCATGAAATTCAAAATTACACTTTCAGAGTATATAATGTATATAAGGATTCAGAGTATATAATGTTAAGACACTTAAATTAAATTCTATTTTGAAATGTACTGTGTTCTCTTAGTATCCATTGTTGAAAAGCTTGTATCCTTGGTAGCAGCAATGCACTATTGGGATCTATCTGGTAATTGGTGGCTGCACACATTTGTCTCTTGTCATTGGCTCATTGGATGTGTTCAGCTAGTTATCGTTAGTGCATTGCCGTGCTGGAGCTGACATTAACTTTGTTTTAATCCATTAGCAGAGGTTAATAACATTTATATACAAGTTATAGTACAATAGTAAAAAAGCTCCAATACAGAGCATTTAAAGGGACACTGTACACTAGATTTTTCTTTGCATAAATGTTTTGTAGATGATCCATTCATATAGCCCATCTGGTAGTGTTTTTGTAAAAATGTATAGTTTTGCTTATTTTTTAAGAACATTGTGCTGATTTTCAGACTCCTAACCAAGCCCCATAGTGTCAGATGTATACGCGCGTTTACAGACTCCTGTAGGCTCCTGTTTGTTATCTGTCTTTTGATATGCAGGGTGTGTGTGTGTGGGGGGGGGGAGGATCTGCTCTTTTTGTTTACCCAGCCCTTTTCAGTGGGTATCCCAGCCAAACCTCATCAACAGTGCTAAACTGGGAGCTTCTAATAAAAAGGTTTTATACTGGATTTTTAGATCATTATCTGTGCATATTATTCTTTATAGTAGTGTCTATTACATGCAGTTATATAAAAATTGGTGTACAGTGTCCCTTTACTGGTGGAACTGGCTTAGCTGATGTGTTTCATAGAAAAAAACTGTTGTAATTGCACAATTGTCACAGTACACCACAGGCCTAGACTAGACCCTCAAAGTAAATGTACCCGGATGGCTGTCGTAGTTGCGGCTGCTCTTACACTGACTGCAGAAGGCATTCAGAGGATAATTGCAACTTTCATTATCTTTTGTCTTGGAGCAATTAAGGCAGATAGGCAGATGTAGAAAGAATAGGGGGCTTTAAAAGTAGAAAATTCAACTGGCAAAGGGAGTCTTTAACAAAACTACTGGTGTTTTACTGTTCTGCAGTCAAAAATATAGTCTGTTACTGACAGACCTATCGGAAGAGCCTCAGATACAGTCTGTAGCATGTACACTTCTCCATATTGAAATGATTGTCTTTTAAGACAAATGTAGAGATGGTTTAAGAGAGTAAAAAAAGGTAAAGCTACTCTCTGGATTTATGAGGTTTCTCTTTGGAACCAAAGGAAGCCCTAGCTCAGCTCAAACCGTTTTAATGCCTATGGTTATAATATAAAGCAGGAAAAGATAATTACGGATAATTACACATGTAGACAATTGTTCTGTTCAAGCAGCAGAGGCCAGAGTATTTCTTATGATCTAAAATTTTGTTCTTTTTAAGAGCATATTCTTTTGCATTCAGCATTGCAAATGCCATTTTTAAAAATGGTAATAACTCCGATAGCAGAGCTGAGAAGTAAAACAAGTTTGATCTGTAAATGAGAGTCTGTAGGTTTTGATGCAGAGCAATTATCAGAGATATGTCCAGGTGGTGAAATACTTTAAGGGTATTAGATGGTTAACAAATATAGATTACAAATAAACAACCATATTTTTTTATCTTAATTCTAAAATGTAGAGGGACAGATTACAAGTGGAACGCTATTTAACACTCCTGCTCGATCGTTAACACCGGTAGAAGTAAGCTTTTTGCGTGTATTATGAGTTGAAAGTAAACTAACCCGGTGAAAATATGAATATTCCACATTCAAATGATCTTTACATAGAAGGATATGTTCTATTTATTCATAAAGACATATTTCTTCTGTTATGTGTGATCAGTCCACGGGTCATCATTACTTCTGGGATATTATCTGCTCCCCTACAGGAAGTGCAAGAGGATTCACCCAGCAGAGTTGCTATATAGCTCCTCCCCTCTACGTCACCCCCAGTCATTCTCTTGCACCCAAAGACTAGATAGGAGGTGTGAGAGGACTATGGTGATTATACTTAGTTTTTATAACTTCAATCAAAAGTTTGTTATTTTACAATAGCACCGGAGCGTGTTATTACTTCTCTGGCAGAGTTTGAAGAAGAATCTACCAGAGTTTTTCTTATGATTTTAACCGGAGTAGTTAAGATCATATTGCTGTTTCTCGGCCATCTGAGGGAGGTAAAAGCTTCAGATCAGGGGACAGCGGGCAGTTGAATCTGCATTGAGGTATGTAGCAGTTTTTATTTTCTGAATGGAATTGATGAGAAAATCCTGCTATACCGTTATAATGACATGTATGTATACTCTACACTTCAGTATTCTGGGGATGGTATTTCACCGGAATTACTCTGTAAAAGTACATTAAACCTTTTAATAGGTATTTAATTCATGTTAAACGTTTTTGCTGGAATGTAGAATCGTTTGCATTTCTGAGGTACTGAGTGAATAAATATTTGGGCATTATTTTTCCACTTGGCAGTTTGCTTGTTTTGATTATGACAGTTTCGTTTCTCTCTCACTGCTGTGTGTGAGGGGGAGGGGCCGTTTTTTGGCGCTCTTTGCTACGCATCAAAAATTTTCAGTCAGTTACACTTATATTTTCTGCATGATCCGGTTCATCTCTGACAGAACTCAGGGGTCTTCAAACTTCTTTGAAGGGAAGTAGATTCTCTCAGCAGAGCTGTGAGATTTATATAGTGACTGTGATTTAAAACGTTGCTCTGTAATTTTTATGTTTAAAATTTAATTAGTGTTATTTTACTAATGGGAACAAACCTTTGCTAAAAAGTTGTGTTGTTTGTTAAGAGTGATGCTATAACTGTTTTTCAGTTCATTATTTCAACTGTCATTTAATCGTTTAGTGCTTTTGAGGCACAGTACGTTTTTATTAAATAAAATTGTAACCGTGTTGCATGTTTATTGCTAGTGTGTTAAACATGTCTGATTCAGAGGAAGATACCTGTGTCATTTGTTCCAATGCCAAGGTGGAGCCCAATAGAAATTTATGTACTAGCTGTATTGATGCTACCTTAAATAAAAGCCAATCTGTACAAATTGAACAAATTTCACCAAACAGCGAGGGGAGAGTTATGCCGACTAACTCGCCTCACGTGTCAGTACCTGCATCTCCCGCCCGGGAGGTGCGTGATATTATGGCGCCTAGTACATCTGGGCAGCCATTACAGATAACATTACAAGATATGGCTACTGTTATGACTGAAGTTTTGGCTAAATTACCAGAACTAAGAGGCAAGCGTGATCACTCTGGGGTGAGAACAGAGTGCGCTGATAATTCTAGGGCCATGTCTGATACTGCGTCACAGCTTGCAGAGCATGAGGACGGAGAGCTTCATTCTGTAGGTGACGGTTCTGATCCAAACAGATTGGATTCAGATATTTCAAATTTTAAATTTAAATTGGAAAACCTCCGTGTATTACTAGGGGAGGTCTTAGCAGCTCTCAACGATTGTAACGCTGTTGCAATACCAGAGAAAATGTGTAGGTTGGATAAATACTTTGCGGTACCGGCGAGTACTGACGTTTTTCCTATACCTAAGAGATTAACTGAAATTGTTACTAAGGAGTGGGATAGACCCGGTGTGCGGTTCTCACCCCCTCCAATATTTAGAAAGATGTTTCCAATAGACGCCACCACACGGGACTTATGGCAAACGGTCCCTAAGGTGGAGGGAGCAGTTTCTACTTTAGCTAAGCGTACCACTATCCCGGTGGAGGATAGCTGTGCTTTTTCAGATCCTATGGATAAAAAATTAGAGGGTTACCTTAAGAAAATGTTTGTTCAACAAGGTTTTATATTACAACCCCTTGCATGCATCGCGCCGATCACGGCTGCGGCAGCATTTTGGATTGAGTCTCTAGAAGAGAACCTTAGTTCAGCTACGCTGGACGACATTACGGACAGGCTTAGAGTCCTTAAACTAGCTAATTCATTCATTTCGGAGGCCGTAGTACATTTAACCAAACTTACGGCTAAGAATTCAGGATTCGCCATTCAGGCACGCAGGGCGCTGTGGCTAAAATCCTGGTCGGCTGATGTAACTTCTAAGTCCAAATTACTTAATATACCTTTCAAGGGGCAAACTTTATTTGGGCCCGGTTTGAAAGAAATTATTGCTGACATTACAGGAGGTAAGGGCCACGCTCTACCTCAAGACAAAGCCAAAGCTAAGGCTAGACAGTCTCATTTTCGTCCCTTTCGGAATTTCAAAGCAGGAGCAGCGCCAACCTCCACTGCACCAAAACAGGGAGGAACTGTTGCTCGTTACAGACAAGGCTGGAAGCCTAACCAGTTCTGGAACAAGGGCAAGCAGGCCAGTAAACCTGCTGCTGCCTCAAAGACAGCATGAACCGAGGGCCCCCGATCCGGGACCGGATCTAGTGGGGGGCAGACTCTCTCTCTTCGCCCAGGCTTGGGCAAGAGATGTCCAGGATCCCTGGGCGCTAGAGATCATATCTCAGGGATACCTTCTAGACTTCAAATTCTCTCCCCCAAAAGGGAGATTTCATCTGTCAAGGTTGTCAACAAACCAAATAAAGAAGGACGCGTTTCTACGCTGTGTACAAGATCTATTATTAATGGGAGTGATCCATCCGGTTCCGCGGTCGGAACAAGGACAAGGGTTTTACTCAAACCTGTTTGTGGTTCCCAAAAAAGAGGGAACTTTCAGGCCAATCTTGGATTTAAAGATCCTAAACAAATTCCTAAGAGTTCCATCGTTCAAAATGGAAACTATTCGGACAATCTTACCCATGATCCAAGAGGGTCAGTACATGACCACAGTGGATTTAAAGGATGCTTACCTTCACATACCGATTCACAAAGATCATTACCGGTATCTAAGGTTTGCCTTCTTAAACAGGCATTACCAGTTTGTAGCCCTTCCATTCGGATTGGCTACGGCTCCAAGAATCTTTACAAAGGTTCTGGGTGCCCTTCTGGCGGTACTAAGACCGCGAGGAATTTCGGTAGCTCCGTACCTAGACGACATTCTGATACAAGCTTCAAGCTTTCAAACTGCCAAGTCTCATACAGAGTTAGTTCTGGCATTTCTAAGGTCGCATGGATGGAAAGTGAACGAAAAGAAGAGTTCTCTCTTTCCTCTCACAAGAGTTCCATTCTTGGGGACTCTTATAGATTCTGTAGAAATGAGGATTTATCTGACAGAAGACAGATTAACAAAGCTTCTAAATGCATGCCGTGTCCTTCATTCCATTCAACTCCCGTCAGTAGCTCAATGCATGGAGGTGATCGGCTTAATGGTAGCAGCAATGGACATAGTTCCCTTTGCACGCCTACATCTCAGACCGCTGCAATTGTGCATGCTGAGTCAGTGGAATGGGGATTACTCAGATTTGTCCCCCACTCTGAATCTGGATCAAAAGACCAGAAACTCTCTTCTATGGTGGCTTTCTCGGCCACATCTGTCCAGGGGGATGCCGTTCAGCAGGCCGGACTGGACAATTGTAACAACAGACGCCAGCCTTCTAGGTTGGGGCGCTGTCTGGAATTCTCTGAAGGCTCAGGGACAATGGAGTCAGGAGGAAAGTCTCCTGCCAATAAACATGCTGGAATTGAGAGCAGTTCTCAATGCCCTTCTATCTTGGCCCCAGTTAAAGACTCGGGGGTTCATCAGGTTTCAGTCGGACAACATCACGACTGTAGCTTACATCAACCATCAAGGAGGGACAAGAAGCTCCCTAGCAATGATAGAAGTATCAAAGATATTTCGCTGGGCAGAGTCTCACTCTTGCCACTTGTCAGCAATCCACATCCCGGGAGTGGAGAACTGGGAGGCGGATTTCTTGAGTCGCCAGACTCTTCATCCGGGGGAGTGGGAACTTCATCCGGAGGTCTTTGCCCAAATACTTCAACGTTGGGGCAAACCAGAGATAGATCTCATGGCGTCTCGCCAGAACGCCAAACTTCCTCGCTACGGATCCAGATCCAGGGATCCGGGAGCGGTTCTGATAGATGCTTTGACAGCACCTTGGAACTTCAGGATGGCTTATGTGTTTCCACCCTTCCCACTGCTTCCTCGATTGATTGCCAAAATCAAACAGGAGAGAGCATCAGTGATTCTAATAGCGCCTGCATGGCCGCGCAGGACTTGGTATGCAGATCTAGTGGACATGTCATCCTGTCCGCCTTGGTCTCTACCTCTAAGACAGGACCTTCTGATTCAGGGTCCATTCAATCATCAAAGTCTAACTTCTCTGAAGCTGACTGCTTGGAAATTGAACGCTTGATTTTATCAAAACGTGGTTTTTCTGAGTCGGTTATTGATACCCTGATACAGGCTAGGAAGCCTGTTACCAGAAAGATTTAC
Source organism: Bombina bombina (assembly GCF_027579735.1). Classification (NCBI taxonomy): domain Eukaryota; kingdom Metazoa; phylum Chordata; class Amphibia; order Anura; family Bombinatoridae; genus Bombina; species Bombina bombina. The sequence goes on from NC_069499.1 coordinate 1,215,566,554, forward strand.
CATAAAATATGGCGTAAATACCTATACTGGTGTGAATCCAAAGATTACTCCTGGAGTAAGGTTAGGATTCCTAGGATATTGTCTTTTCTACAAGAAGGTTTAGAAAAGGGTTTATCGGCTAGCTCATTAAAGGGACAGATCTCAGCTCTGTCCATCTTGTTACACAGGCGTCTGTCAGAAAATTCAGACATCCAGGCCTTTTGTCAGGCTTTAGCTAGGATCAAGCCTGTGTTTAAAACTGTTGCTCCGCCATGGAGTTTAAACTTAGTTCTTAACGTTTTACAGGGTGTTCCGTTTGAACCCTTTCATTCCATTGATATAAAATTGTTATCTTGGAAAGTTCTATTTTTAATGGCTATTTCCTCGGCTCGAAGAGTCTCTGAGTTATCAGCCCTACATTGTGATTCTCCTTATCTGATCTTTCACTCAGACAAGGTAGTTCTGCGTACTAAACCTGGGTTCTTACCTAAGGTAGTCACTAACAGAAATATCAATCAAGAGATTGTTGTTCCATCCTTGTGTCCAAATCCTTCTTCAAAGAAGGAACGTCTTCTACACAATCTGGATGTAGTTCGTGCCCTCAAGTTCTACTTGCAGGCAACTAAAGATTTTCGCCAAACTTCTTCCCTGTTTGTCGTTTATTCTGGACAGAGGAGAGGTCAAAAAGCTTCTGCTACCTCTCTCTCTTTTTGGCTTCGTAGCATAATACGTTTAGCCTATGAGACTGCTGGACAGCAGCCTCCTGAAAGAATTACAGCTCATTCCACTAGAGCTGTGGCTTCCACTTGGGCTTTTAAGAATGAGGCCTCTGTTGAACAGATTTGCAAGGCTGCAACTTGGTCTTCGCTTCATACTTTTTCCAAATTTTACAAATTTGACACTTTTGCTTCTTCGGAGGCTATTTTTGGGAGAAAGGTTCTTCAGGCAGTGGTTCCTTCTGTATAATGAGCCTGCCTATCCCTCCCGTCATCCGTGTACTTTTGCTTTGGTATTGGTATCCCAGAAGTAATGATGACCCGTGGACTGATCACACATAACAGAATAAAACATAATTTATGCTTACCTGATAAATTCCTTTCTTCTGTTGTGTGATCAGTCCACGGCCCGCCCTGTTTTTTTAAGGCAGGTACATATTTTTTAAATTATAATTCAGTCACCACTACACCCTTGGTTTCTCCTTTCTCGTTGGTCTTTGGTCGAATGACTGGAGGTGACGTAGAGGGGAGGAGCTATATAGCAACTCTGCTGGGTGAATCCTCTTGCACTTCCTGTAGGGGAGCAGATAATATCCCAGAAGTAATGATGACCCGTGGACTGATCACACAACAGAAGAAAGGAATTTATCAGGTAAGCATAAATTATGTTTTCTAAATATATCTAATTTTTTTTGGTATAGTATATATAGCTATACATACACACACACACACATATGTATATATATATATATATATATATATATATATATATATATATATATATATATATATATATATACACACAGTGTCCCACAAAAGTGAGTACACCCCTCACATTATTTTTGGAAATATTTTATTATATCTTTTTATAAGACTTTGCAAATTTGTAAATTTGCTGTCCCCTCAAAATAACTCAACACACAGCCATTAATGTCTAAACTGTTGGCATCAAAAGTGAGTACACCCCTAAATGGAAATGTCCAAATTGGGCCCAATTAGCCATTTTCCCTCCCCTATGTCATGTGACTCGTTAGTGTTACAAGGTCTCAGGTGTGAATGGGGAGCAGGTGTGTTAAATGTGGTGTTATCACTCTCTCATACTGGTCACTGGAAGTTCAACATGGCACCTCATGGCAAAAAAACTCTGAGGATCTTAAAAAATAATTGAGTGCTGCCAGCATTGCTGC
>NC_069499.1:1215573435-1215620691 GCF_027579735.1 Bombina bombina
ATCAGAGGTCAGTTTACTTGTGACTCCAATTTTGTGGTCTATGTAATTAAATGTCCGTGTGGTCTAGCCTATCCATTCTTGTAACGCTGGATATTAAATCCCTTTATACATCGATACCACATCGAGAGGGTATGAAATGTATTGGTGAACAATTAAATAGAATTGTTGGCGAGACCACCAAACCTATCAGAGATAGGATCAAACAACATAAAACAGCCATAGGTAAACTTGATCCTTCTGCTCCTGTAGCCCATCACTTTACATTATTAGGTCATAACAAAAGTCAACTTAAATTTCAGGTGGTTGATGGGGTTGGCCCTTTAAGGAGAGGTGGGAATAGACAAAAATTACTATTTGAAAAAGAAGCTCTTTGGATCCAAAAAATGGATTCTATGACTCCCTATGGCTTAAATACGGAAATTACATGGGGTACATTTGTCTAGGGACTGCGGTTTCATTGAGATTTCTCTCTGTTTTTTTGAGAGTGTGAATAGTTATTATGAAGAACGAATTGTGATAAATGTCCTTTCAAATTTGCCTTTTATATGTGGACATTTCACTCTTTGTTTTTCTATTTTGCATTATGCTGCTTTAATAATTGTGTTTTTGTTTTATTCACACTATATGTGTGCATGATACCCCTCAATTCGCTTGTACATGTGAGTTTTACATTGTATATTAATGCGTTATGTGTTTGCTTAAATTCATGTATGGAATTTCATGTATTATCACTTGTCATGTACTTTTCCTGTGTCCGTAATATCAGCTGTTTGCACTGGCATGTGTCTGCGCATGTCTGGGATGCCTTTGTCATTTTGTGGTTGATATTCAGAGTGGTGACGCTATGTGGGCATTACTACTGCACACAGTGAGTACGCTTGAAAAGGAGGTGGTTTTCCGATGGTTGACAGGCCAAGTTGAAGGGCGGAGCCCGAAATGCGCGTTGCCTGCTGTTGTGGAAGTGACGTCAGACGCTAAGAGAGCTCGATGCTCGCATGCTGGTTGGGACCGCTGACAGCCTGATACACACCGGGGATTGCCACAAATCATTACCGCTGTTGGATGCCTTTCCATGGACAGTGTTCATTCAGTTTTCTGAGACCCTACACGGATTGGGTGAGATTGCTCACAGAGCGCAACTCTTACACAGTTGCTACTTACCGGCGGACTTTGGTCCTCGAGTGCCGGAGCAAGTTTACACTTTGAAATTGCAGAACAAGGAAAGAATGAAGTAGAGGTACTAAATGGCCCCTAAATCAAAAATTCCAATAGGAGGCGCTATACTAATCCAGTAGATGACAAAAAATAAACATATAAATAAACAATGCAATACAAAAAGAATGTTAGTATATATAGAACCAGTCCTCAAAAGTATAGGAAAGTCCAATGATGGTCCTTGAGAGATGGCAAACGTGGCATACGTGGAAGGCTGCACTTTGACTTCACCCACAGATATGATGTGATTCTACAGCAGATAAAAACAAAAAGGACAGAGGTGCCACATGTGTAGATCCAACTAAAGTTAACAATTAGATTATAAGCGCTAGAGAAGAACAAACCGGCTTAACTACTGAATTCCCCTCCAGGAAAGCAAGAAATCGAGAGCAAAAGGTTAGAAGGTAGTTAAGCGCTAAGAGCAAGGTTTGTGGGAGGATGTTATATATCTATAGATAAAACTATATATCGGTGTATATAGTGGATATAAAATCTAATATTGGATAGGTGATAAGTGCTGTGTACGTACCAGTATTTGGAAATAAATATATAAAGTGAATAAAAGATAAAGGAAGCAAGGAAGGTACAATTGTGGATACAATTTATTTAAAATAGGTTTAAAACAATATATCGAATATGTGACAGTTAAAACATTTGTATCTAAAAGTATAGGGACGTCTCCCTTATTCGTTACTGTTTAGTAACACTTAGTAAAAGAGATCAGATGGCAGTGTAAAGTACTTGCGTTTTAAATTGCTGTTAGCAACTGTGAGATGAAAATGTATCTCCTTAGATGTTCAGTAGAGATTTGAAGTAGCAGTCGGGTAGCGGCCGCGTTGTATGCAGTTTGGCGTGGCGTTACCAGATGGTATTGATTTGCGCCTTTTTTGTAGCCGGTGTGACGTCACTAAAGCCGGTTGTGTGCGGCGTTTCTGTGGTAGCCCCTATTCCGCAAAAAATTGTGGAAGTCTTGGGGGAGTAAACTGTGGAACTTGGCGGTCAAAATAAATGACTTGATGGTTAAAAGCAGTTTAGGGATGAAATGATCCTCAAATTGTGCTGACTGTGCGGTCGCGATATAGCGACTAAAAGAGCAGTTTGTTCCCTTTGGTTGCTAGTAGCAACTGGCGGATCCTTTAATGTCGAAAACTTGGCGGTCGTTGAAAACGACTATTGAGGCAGGTGTGTCTTTGCGGTCATTAAAAATGACTAAGCGTCTAAAAAGTCTTAGAATGGCTTTGCGGTCACTTTATAGTGACTGGGAGATCTTTGCGGTCGTTAGTAACGACTCTGATATTCCTATATAAATGTGACCAGGCACAAGAACATAGGATAAACGTCCTCCAAATGTGTAGTATAGTGAAATAAACAAAGGCTAAAAAACAAATAGCACAGTGTCTCAGTCAACGCGTTTCGCCCGTGGGCTTTATCAAGACATGTTGTTCTGTGCTAACATGTGGGTATTTAAATACTAACATCCATTTTCATTGGTGAACTAATTAAACAATTAAAGGTGGAATATGTTGTTCATAGTAAATCAGACTTAAGGTGGAATTGTTCAGTAATAGTCAAACTTTCAACATATAGTACATACATTCAAAAAATGGCAAGATATATATCTAAAGTTGGTAGACGGCGTGTTTAGGTGTTGTTTTTTTAAAAAATAGATAAAAAAGGTGTCTAAAATGACAATGTATGTATATATTTATATATTAGACATGAGGAAGAATTAAGAATAGACACATATGTCTGCGAATAATCTGTTTATAAAAAAGGGGTAATGTCTAATTCGGAGTTCAGCCCTGTGGGGTGTAATGTGTCCATATTGTATATTATTTTGGCTTCTAATTTCAGTAGTTGGTTTTCTAAGTTGCCCCCTCTCCAGTTAAGTTTTACTTTTGCAAGGCCCCAAAATTTAAAGTGTTTCAGATTGTTGTTGTGACTTTCCCTGAAATGTGAGTACAAGTGGTATCTTTAATATAAGTGATAAATCACTGACTGAAGAAGAAAAGAGAGTACTTAATCTGGGGTTAAACTTTGCTCCAACCACAACACTAAATAAATTCGATACCCACATCAATATAAGTCAATACGTAAGAAAATTAACCCTCAAAAGGTACTTCCTTAAAAACCCGATAGAGAGGAATTGGCAAAAACCCATACAAACCAATTCTAGTCAGAATGACAATGGGGTGTTCAAACATTCCAAACTAAAACCTAAATCAACCTTCTACCCAACCAATGAAAAAGGGAAGAATCTTGAAATGTTTGAGAAATTGGTACAGAGAGATATAAAAAAAGCTAACATCACTAATAAATACAATAACAATTTGACATTCAAAGAAAAAAAGGTATTAAGAAACCTCCAATCTGACCCAAACATAATCATTAAACCTGCGGATAAGGGGGGAGGAGTCGTAATAATGAATAGGACACAATACATCGAAGAGGCACACAGACTACTAGGAGACACTACTACCTATGAAATATTAAGTCTAGACCCGACAAAAAAATTCACATCCAAACTATCCAAAATGCTAGATACAGCCAAAAATAAGAATATCTTGAACAATAAAGAATATAACTTTCTGTTACCAAAACAAACCAAAATCCCAATATTCTATTACCTACCGAAGGTACATAAAAGCCTGACAAACCCTCCCGGAAGACCTATTATCTCCGGGATAAACTCTTTAACCTCTAATCTATCCCAATATTTGGATGAGTTTCTCCAGTTTTATGTTAAAAAATTACCATCTTATTTAAAGGATACAACAGAAATTTTACAAATATTACACAATTTAAAATGGGAACCAAATTACATATTAGTGACATGCGATGTCACGTCGCTATATACAATCATCAATCATGAATTTGGTATCCAAGCTGTGAAAACTTTTTTGGAGAAAGATGACACATTGGCTAAAGAGCAGAGAGACTTTTTACTAGAGGGCATTCAATTTATTCTTAATCAGAACTATTTCTCATTCAATGAGAAATTCTACTTACAAAAAACTGGAACTGCCATGGGTACAAGATTTGCACCCAGCTATGCTAATCTCTTCATGGGTAACTGGGAGGAATCTTTTTTCCTTCAGCATAGACTGGGTGCAAATCTTGTACTATACAAAAGATATATAGACGATATTATATTCATATGGAAAGGGGAAGAATCTGAACTAATAGAGATCTGTGATGATATGAACAAAAATGACAGAAACATCAACTTTACATATACATACAGTAAAAACAAAGCCATCTTTCTCGACCTTGACATAGAAGTAATAGATGATCAAATTGTAACCACTACACATTTCAAGAAAGTAGACGCCAACAATTTTGTACATTATAACAGTTGTCATCTTGAAAGGTGGAAGAATAATATCCCTAAAGGGCAATATTTAAGGATAAAAAGAAATTGCTCGAGACATACAGACTATGAGAAACAAATAACCATTCTAGAAACTAAATTTAGAGAAAGAGGGTATGACGAGAAAATTATCAATTCGGCAAAGGAAGAAGTAGATAAAATAGACAGAAAAACACTTCTCACATACAAGAATAAAGATAAAACGAGCCTAAACTACGAAGACCAATCAAACACAATAGATGTATCATTTATTACAAATTACAATAACAACAGCAACCTAATTAAGAAAATTCTAACAAAACATTGGCACCTAGTACAAACAGACCCAATAATAGGAGAGAAAGTACCAACACAGCCTAAAATTATTTACAGAAGAGCACAAAATTTAAAGAATAAACTGGCACAAAGTGAACTAAAACCCCTGTCAAAAAAGAGCCATGAGATTAACTTAGAAGGGAAAAAACTATCTGGCTTTTTTCCATGCTTTGGGTGCCGCTCTTGCAAATACAGTTGCAAAAAGAAAGAAATTGAGGTTAATAACTTTAAATTCAAAATAGAAGACACTATAAGATGTCAGGATAAAGGAGTGGTTTATATCATTGAATGTTCGTGCAAAAAATATTACATCGGAGAAACTACCAGGACCCTCCGTGAAAGAATTAGGGAACACCTCTCCTGTATAGACAGAGGGAATCTTGATACACACTTGTACTCACATTTCAGGGAAAGTCACAACAACAATCTGAAACACTTTAAATTTTGGGGCCTTGCAAAAGTAAAACTTAACTGGAGAGGGGGCAACTTAGAAAACCAACTACTGAAATTAGAAGCCAAAATAATATACAATATGGACACATTACACCCCACAGGGCTGAACTCCGAATTAGACATTACCCCTTTTTTATAAACAGATTATTCGCAGACATATGTGTCTATTCTTAATTCTTCCTCATGTCTAATATATAAATATATACATACATTGTCATTTTAGACACCTTTTTTATCTATTTTTTAAAAAAACAACACCTAAACACGCCGTCTACCAACTTTAGATATATATCTTGCCATTTTTTGAATGTATGTACTATATGTTGAAAGTTTGACTATTACTGAACAATTCCACCTTAAGTCTGATTTACTATGAACAACATATTCCACCTTTAATTGTTTAATTAGTTCACCAATGAAAATGGATGTTAGTATTTAAATACCCACATGTTAGCACAGAACAACATGTCTTGATAAAGCCCACGGGCGAAACGCGTTGACTGAGACACTGTGCTATTTGTTTTTTAGCCTTTGTTTATTTCACTATACTACACATTTGGAGGACGTTTATCCTATGTTCTTGTGCCTGGTCACATTTATATAGGAATATCAGAGTCGTTACTAACGACCGCAAAGATCTCCCAGTCACTATAAAGTGACCGCAAAGCCATTCTAAGACTTTTTAGACGCTTAGTCATTTTTAATGACCGCAAAGACACACCTGCCTCAATAGTCGTTTTCAACGACCGCCAAGTTTTCGACATTAAAGGATCCGCCAGTTGCTACTAGCAACCAAAGGGAACAAACTGCTCTTTTAGTCGCTATATCGCGACCGCACAGTCAGCACAATTTGAGGATCATTTCATCCCTAAACTGCTTTTAACCATCAAGTCATTTATTTTGACCGCCAAGTTCCACAGTTTACTCCCCCAAGACTTCCACAATTTTTTGCGGAATAGGGGCTACCACAGAAACGCCGCACACAACCGGCTTTAGTGACGTCACACCGGCTACAAAAAAGGCGCAAATCAATACCATCTGGTAACGCCACGCCAAACTGCATACAACGCGGCCGCTACCCGACTGCTACTTCAAATCTCTACTGAACATCTAAGGAGATACATTTTCATCTCACAGTTGCTAACAGCAATTTAAAACGCAAGTACTTTACACTGCCATCTGATCTCTTTTACTAAGTGTTACTAAACAGTAACGAATAAGGGAGACGTCCCTATACTTTTAGATACAAATGTTTTAACTGTCACATATTCGATATATTGTTTTAAACCTATTTTAAATAAATTGTATCCACAATTGTACCTTCCTTGCTTCCTTTATCTTTTATTCACTTTATATATTTATTTCCAAATACTGGTACGTACACAGCACTTATCACCTATCCAATATTAGATTTTATATCCACTATATACACCGATATATAGTTTTATCTATAGATATATAACATCCTCCCACAAACCTTGCTCTTAGCGCTTAACTACCTTCTAACCTTTTGTTTTAGATCCAACTAAAACCAGGTATACAGAACAAGAAGATACAGGGTACTCACAAGTAGAGCGGCACTCAGTTGTGCCAGTAGGAGCAGGCTGATTTTTTTGCAGCAAACCAGCTGGCTGATGAACAGCAATCCTCACCACGAACATCGGCCATACGATACGGCTACGTCACAGGCACTGTGGTTGGAAGGAGTAATGCGGGGCTGACGGTATTGCCAAAGGGTAGTTAGAAAGGGGGTCTTTTTCAAACACCAATCAAACTGGATATATGTATAAAAACATATGGGTGTTTATTAAAATCAAATTAAAAAAAAAATGGCAAATGACACAAACACCACAGGGTGTATGCCAATGTATACCAGTAAGGTGTTCAGCAGCCAGCTGATTTGGTGCAAAAAAATCAGCCTGCTCCTACTGGCACAACTGAGTGCCGCTCTACTTGTGAGTACCCTGTATCACTATTCCTATGGAAGATAGTACTTCTTTTAAAGATCCTTTAGATAGGAAACTTGAATCTTATCTAAGGAAAGCTTCATCTTCTCAGTCCTGCAATTTCTTTGGCTGATGTTGCAGCTGCATCAACTTTTTGGTTGGAGAATTTAGCGCAACAAGAATTGGATTCTGACTTATCTAGCATTGTTCGCTTACTGCAACATGCTAATCATTTTATTTGTGATGCCATTTTTGTTATATAATTAAAATTGATGTTAGATCCATGTCTTTAGCTATTTTAGCTAGAAGAGCTTTGTGGCTTAAATCTTGGAATGCTGATACGACATCTAAGTCTAGATTGCTATCTCTTTCTTTCCAAGGTAATAATTTATTTGGTTCTCAGTTGGATTCTATTATTTCAACTGTTACTGGGGGGAAGGGAGTTTTTTTGCCTCAGGATAAAAGACCTAAGGTTAAATCTAAGACTTCTAACCGTTTTCGTTCCTTTCGTCAAAATAAGGAACAAAAACCTAATCCTTCCCCCAAGGAATCTGTTTCCAATTGGAAGCCTTCCTCAAATTGGAATAAATCCAAGCCATTTAAGAAACCAAAGTCCGCCCCTAAGTCCGCATGAAGGTGCGGCCCTCATTCCAGCTCAGCTGGTAGGGGGCAGATTAAGGTTTTTCAAGGATGTTTGGATAAATTCTGTCCAAAATCATTGGATTCAGAGCATTGTCTCTCAGGGGTATCGAATAGGATTCAGAGTAAGACCTCCTGTGAGAAGATTTTTTCTCTCATGCATCCCAGCAAATCCAGTTAAAGCTCAGGCTTTCCTGAAGTGTGTTTCAGACCTGGAGTTTTCAGGGGTAATCATGCCAGTTCCTTTTCAGGAACAGGGTCTGGGGTTTTATTCAAATCTATTCATTGTCCCAAATAAAGAAAATTCATTCAGACCAGTTCTGGATCTGAAAATTTTGAATCGTTATGTAAGAGTACCAACTTTCAAGATGGTGACTATAAGGACTATTCTGACTTTTGTTCAGCAAGGACATTATATGTCCACAATAGACTTGCAGGATGCATATCTTCATATTCCGATTCATCCAGATCATTATCAGTTCCTGAGATTCTCTTTTCTAGACAAGCATTACCAATTTGTTGCTCTTCCATTTGGCCTAGCAACAGCTCCAAGAATCTTTTCAAAGGTTCTCGGTGCCCTGCTCTCTGTAACCAGAGAGCAGGGTATTGCAGTGTTTCCTTATTTGGACGATATCTTGGTACTAGCTCAGTCTTTATGTTCTGCAGAATCTCACACAAATTAGCTAGTGTTGTTTCTTCGAAAACATGGTTGGAGGATCAATTTACCAAAAAGTTTCTTGATTCCTCAGACAAGGGTCACCTTTTTAGGCTTCCAGATAGATTCAGTGTCCATGACTCTGTCTCTAACAGACAAGAGACACTTAAAATTGGTTGCAGCCTGTCCGCAGCTTCAGTCTCAGTCATTCCCTTCAGTGGCTATGTGCATGGAAGTTTTAGGTCTCATGACTGCAGCATCGGACACGATTCCCTTTGCTCGTTTTCACATGAGACCTCTCCAGCTTTGTATGCTGAATCAATGTTGCAGGGATTATACAAAGATATCACAATTAATATCCTTAAATCCCAATGTTTGACACTCTCTGACGTGGTATTTAAATCACCAGTGTTTAGTTGAAGGGGCTTCTTTTGTTCGGCCAACCTGGACTGTGATCACAACAGATGCAAGTCTTTCAGGTTGGGGAGCTGTTTGGGGACCTGTTTGGGGATCTCTGACAGCACAAGGGGTTTGGAAATCTCAAGAGGCGAGATTACCCATCAATATTTTAGAACTCCGTGCAATTCTCAGAGCTCTTCAGTTTTGGCCTCTATTGAAGAGAGAACCGTTCAATTGTTTTCAGACAGACAATATCACAACAGTGGCATATGTCAATCATCAGGGTGGGACTCACAGTCCCCAAGCTATGAAAGAAGTATCTTGGATACTTGCTTGTGCCGAATCCAGCTCCTGTCTAATTTCTGCGGTGCATATCCCAGGTGTAGACAATTGGGAGGTGGATTATCTCAGTCGTCAGACTTTACATCCGGGGGAGTGGTCTCTCCATCCAGATGTGTTTTCTCAGATTGTTCAGATGTGGGGTCTTCCAGAGATAGATCTGATGGCCTCTCATCTAAACAAGAAACTTCCCAGATACCTGTCTAGGTCCAGGGATTTTCCTGCGGAAGCAGTGGATGTGTTGACACTTCCTTGGTGTTATCAACCTGCTTATATTTTCCCGCCTCTAGTTCTTCTTCCAAGAGTGATCTCCAAAATCATCATGGAACAATTGTTTGTGTTACTGGTGGCTCCAGCATGGCCTCACAGTTTTGGTATGCGGATCTTGTTCAGATGTCCAGTTGCCAACCTTGGCCACTTCCGTTAAGGCCGGACCTATTGTCTCAAGGTCCATTTTTCCATCAGGATCTCAAATCATTAAATTTGAAGGTGTGCTAAGTCATAGAGGTTTCTCAGTGATTAATACTATGTTAAAAGCTCGTAAATCTGTCTCTAGAAAGATTTATTATCGAGTTTGGAAGACTTACATTACATGGTGTTCTCATAAATTCTCTTGGCATTCTTTTAGAATTCCTAGAATTTTACAGTTTCTTCAGGATGATTTGGATAAGGGTTTGTCTGCAAGTTCCTTGAAGGGACACATCTCTGCTCTTTCTGTTTTTTTTCACAGAAAGATTGCTAAACTTCCTGATATTCACTGTTTTGTACAGGCTTTGGTTCATATCAAGCCTGTAATTAAATCAATCTCTCCTCCTTGGAGTCTTAATTTGGTTTTGAGGGCTTTACAGGCTCCTCCATTTGAGCCTATGCATTATTTGGACATTAAACTACTTTCTTGGAAAGTGTTGTTCCTTTTGGCCATCTCTTCTGCTAGAAGAGTTTCTGAGCTATCTGCTATTTCTTGTGAATCTCCTTTTCTGATTTTTCATCTGGATAAGGTTGTTTTGCGGACTTCTTTTCAATTTTTACCTAAGGTTTTGAATTCTAACAACATTAGTAGAGAAATTGTTGTCCCTTCCTTGTGTCCTAATCCTAAGAATTCTTTGGAAGATTCTTACATACTTTGGATGTGGTGAGAGCTTTGATATATTATGTTGAAGCTACTAAAGATTTCAGGAAGACTAGTCTATTTGTTATATTTTCTGGTTCTAGGAAAGGTCAGAAGGCTTCTGCTATTTCCTTGGCTTTTTGGTTAAAGCTTTTGATTCATCAAGCTTATTTGGAGTCCGGTCAGGCCCCGCCTCCGAGAATTACAGCTCATTCTACTAGATCAGTCTCCACTTTGTGGGCTTTTAAGAATGAAGCTTCAGTTGATCAGATTTGCAAAGCGGCAACTTGGTCCTCTTTGCATACATTTACTAAATTCTACCATTTTTATGTATTTGCTTCTTCGGAAGCAGTTTTTGGTAGAAAAGTTCTTCAGGCAGCTGTTTCAGTTTGATTCTTCTGCTTATGTTTTAAGTTTTTCTTGTCATTAAAGAATAAACTTATAATTTGGGTTGTGGATTATTTTTTCCGCGGAAAATGGCTTTTTTTTATTTTTATCCCTCCTTCTCTAGTGACTCTTGCGTAGAGTTCCACATCTTGGGTATTGCTATCCCATACGTCACTAGCTCATGGGCTCTTGCCAATTACATGAAAGAAAACATAATTTATGTAAGAATTTACCTGATAAATTCATTTCTTTCATATTGGCAAGAGTCCATTAAGGCACACTTTTTTATGGTGGTTATGATTTTTTTGTATAAAGCACAATTATTTCCAAATTCCTTTGTTGATGCTTTTTACTCCTTTCTTTATCACCCCACTACTTCGCTATTCATTAAACTGAATTGTGGGTGTGGTGAGGGTGTATTTATAGGCATTTTGAGGTTTGGGAAACTTTGCCCCTCCTGGTAGGATTGTATATCCCATATGTCACTAGCTCATGGACTCTTGAAAATTAGAATGAAATGAATTTATCAGGTAAATTCTTACATAAATTATGTTTTTTTACAGTCCATGCTATGAGTAAATGAGCACTGGGACCATGCATGAAACATCCCTTCTGGCCATATTATAATATCTGATGTGTGGTGACATTACTTGAAGAATCTGGTGCAATGAGTATATCTAGTCCAGTGACTTTGGTCAGAGAATATTTGAGAGCAAGCATATTTGCCAGTGACCATATTTCTCCTTGGAAAGAAAAATTACGTCTTGGTATTTATTGTCCTATATCAGTGGTCAGGAATTGAAAACGTTTTTGAGTAAATGAATTAGGTCAAAATAGCATAGAAGTATGGTTTGTTTTAGTGCCCATCCCCTGTGGCTTATATGACTTGTGTAATTCCATTTATCTTTGACAATTGTTTCCCGTCTACCAATCGGCATAAGATATTACAACTTCTAGCGTGACAGAACAGATGCATGATTTAAAACACAGTTGATAACAGTATACAGCTATCTAGTTTTGGCCGGCTAGTTAGAAGAATAAAAGTTGTTAAACCGGATATTAATTCTGTTTATGGCAAAATATTGTTGAAACAAAGAGAAAAGAGCTGAATACTTCTACAGTAACATTTATTTAGGTATCATCAAACTATTTACATTTTCTCACAGTAAAACTATTGTTGTTACCAGGTATTTATTGCAGTATTCATTTAAAAAGGATACCATGTACCACATTTTAAGGTATACAATACCCAAAAAATTGCTTTCATGATTCAGATAGAGCGTGCAATTTTAAGCAACTTTGTAATTTACTCCTATTATCAATTTTTCTTCGTTCTCTTGCAATCTTTATTTGAAAAAGAAGGCATCTAAGCTAAGGGGCCAGACAATTTTTGGCTCACAACACTGGAGAGCACTTGTTTATCGGTGCTGTCCAATCAGCAAGGACAACCCAACTTGTGAACCAATAATGGGTCGGCTTCTAAACTTACATTCTTGCTTTTCAAATAAAGATAGCAAGAGAAAGAAGAAAAATTGATAATAGGAGTAAATTAGAAAGTTGCTTACAATTGCATGCTCTATCTGAATCATGAAAGAAATTTTTTTGTGTTCAGTGTCCCTTTAACGTCCTTAATGACCAAGGACAGACCCTGTACGTCGTTGGTGTCTTCAAGCCGATTAGGGTTGCCACCTCGGCCATGTTTTCCTGGACACTTATGAGTTACACTTGCTTCAGGGTGTGCAGGGAGGAACATGTATTGGGCTGTCTATCAGCACTATTCATGTGATGTCCAGAGGCACAATACAGGTTCCTCCCTGCTTAACCTGCAGCATGTGTAACTCATAAGTGTCCAGGAAAACATGGCTGAGATGGCAACCCTACATCCGATCGGACATCCATCCATCCATCGATGGACATCCATCCATCGGACATTGATGGCCACGATCGTTGATGGGTGGGAGCCTTTGCGGGTGGGCGGGTATCGATGAGAGAAGTTCATCGCAGGGGGGCGGGATCACGTGTGGAGGGCGCACACGGGGGACGCGCAATGTATATGTAGCTGAGGGTAAGGTGGGAGAGAGGAGGGAAAGGGGTTATCTAAGTGATCCGGGAGGGGGTCGGGGGTTGGCTATTGAGGGGGGGCAGCTACACTACAGAAAATAATAAATAAAATAAAAATAAAACATTATTTATGGCAAACAGGGTACTGGCAGACAGCTGCCAGTACCCAAGATGGTGCACAATAAGGTAGAGGGGGAGGGTTTGAGAGCTGTTTGGGGGGATCAGGGAGGTTGGGGGCTAAGGGGGATTCCTACATAGCAGAATATGTTGGGGTTTTGAGAAAAAAATTAAAAGATACCTTTTATTTTAGTACTGGCAGACTTTCTGCCAGTACTTAAGATGGCGGGGACAATTGTGGGGTGGGGGAGGGAATAGAGCTGTTTAAGAGGGATCAGGGGGTGGGATGTTTCAGGTGGGAGGCTGATCTCTACACTAAAGCTAAAATTAACCCTACAAGCTACCTAAATAACCCCTTCACTGCTAGGCATAATACACATGTGGTGCGCAGCGGCGTTTAGCGGCCTTCTGATTACCAAAAAGCAACGCCAAAGCCATATATGTCTGCTATTTCTGAACAAGGGGGTCCTAAAGAAGCATTTACAACCATTTGTGCCATAATTGCACAAGCTGTTTGTAAATAATTTCAGTGAGAAACCTAAAGTTTGTGGATAAAAATTGTGAAAAAGTGAACGATTTTTTTTTATTTGATCGCATTTGGCGGTGAAATAGTGGCATGAAATATACCAAAATGGGCCTAGATCAATACTTTGGGATGTCTTCTAAAAAAATATATATACATGTCAAGGGATATTCAGGGATTCCAGACAGCTTTCAATGTTCCAATGTAACTATCACTAATTTTGAAAAAAGGTGGTTTGGCAATAGCAAAGGGCTACTTGTATTTATTGCCCTATAACTTGCAAAAAAAAACAAAGAACATGTAAACATTGGGTATTTCTAAACTCAGGACAACATTTAGAAACTATTTAGCATGGGAGTTTTTTGGTGGTTGTAGATGTGTAACAGATTTTGGGGGTCAAAGTTAGAAAAAGTGTGGGGTTTTTTTCCATTTTTTTCCTCATATTTTATATTTTTTTATAGTAAATTATAAGATATGATGAAAATAATGGTATCTTTAGAAAGTCCATTTAATGGCGAGAAAAACGGTATAATAACCTTGGTCCCAAACGGTCAGAAAATGGAAATGTGCTGTGGTCCTTAAGGGGTTAAAGCGATATTAAAGTCAAAATTAAACTTGCACGATTCAGATAGAGTATTTTATTTTAAGACACTTTTAAATTAACTTCTATTTTCAAATGTGCTTAGTTATCTTGGTATCCCTTGTTGAAAAAGAATATGCACATATCCTACACTAGTGGGAGAAAGCTGCACTCATTTGTCTCTTGTGATTGGCTAACATATGTGTTCATCTAGCTGTCAGTAGTGCAGTGCTGTTCCTTCAGCAAAGGATAAGAAGAGAATGAAGCAAATTTGTTAATAGAAGTACATTGGAAAGTTGTTTAAAATTGTATGTTCTATGCAAATCATGAAAGAATAAATTGGGGTTTTCTGTCCCTTTAAATATATTCATTGATGCTATTTTTTTTTATTATTATTATTAATAGGTACACCTGTTCAATTGCTTGGTAACACAAATTGCTATTCAGCCAATCACATGGCAGCAGCTCAATGCATTTAGTTATCTACCCGTGGTAAAGATGACTTGCTGAAGTTCAAACTGAGCATCAGAATGGGGGAAGAAAGGGGATTTAAGGGACTTTGAACATGGCATAGTTGTTGGTGCCAGACGGGCTGGTCTGAGTATTTCAAAAACTGCTGATCTACTGGGATTTTCACACACAACCATCTCTAGGGTTTACAGAGAATGGTCCGAAAAAATATCCAATGAGTGGCAGTTGTGTGGACGACAATGCCTTGTTGATGTCAGAGGAGACTTGGCAGACTAGTTTGATATGATAGAAAGGCAACAGTAACTAAAAAAAAAACCCACTTGTTACAACCAGGGTATGCAGAATACCATTTCTAAATGCACAACATGCAGAACCTTAAAGCAGATGGGCTACAGCAGCAGAAGACCACGCCGGGTCATCTCCTGTCAGCTAAGAACAGGAAACTGAGGCTACAATTTGCACAGGTTCACCAAAATGGGACAATAGAATACTGGAAAAACGTTGCCTGGTCTGATGAGTCTCGATTTCATCTGCGACATTCAGATGGTAGGGTCAGAATTTGGCGTAAACCACATGAAAGCATGGATCCATCCTTCCTTGTATCAACAGTTCAGGTGTCACGCTGTTCCTCTGCTCTGCTGTGGCCGTTGCCATGGACAAAGACACTCCTCCTGTTGCTAGGGATACGGCAGTGTAACTGCAGCACGGTGATGAATCACCACCGCCCGCCCGGTCTTCCCTATGTAAAGGCCTCAGTCTCTCTAACATGTGCCCAAGTATAGGTGTTACTTCTTGTGCTCCTGGGTGCTGTATATCTGTGTGCTGAATTGCTGTACTGATTGTTGTTGCCTTAACCCCTGAATTGCTGGACTACTTAACTTTTGATGAACTCTGCCTGTTTGACTACGCTGCTTGCCTTAAACTCTGCATTGCTGGATTGCTTAACTGTTGATATACTCTGCCTGTTTGACTACGCTGCTGGCCTTAACCACTGAATTGCTGGACTGCTTTACTGTTGATGAACTTTGCCTGTTTGACTACTCTGCTTGCCTTAACCTCAGCATTGCTGGATTGCTTAACTGTTGATGAACTCTACCAGCCTGACCATTCTATTGGCTTACCCCTGAACTGTTATACTGCTGTATATCCTTTTGTTGCTAATTCCTACCTGTTCCCGGTCCTTCTATTGGTTTACCCCTGAACTGCCATACTGCTGGATTACCTTTCTGTTGCCTCTGAGTACTGCCCTGCCTGCTGTGAGTACTGCTTACCTCATTTTTCATACTCTCTCTCTGCTCTGGGATATTTTCTATCATTCCACTTGACGCCGGGATAAGAAGACTACTGGCCAAGTTTGGTCTGATAGTGGAATATCCCACGAGCATTACATTATACTTGGGCCATGGACCCAAATGAGGTAGCAAATGCAGTTACTCGTCAGGATCTGACGCTGGGAACACATACCGCACAATTGCAGAGTGTGAATTCTAAACTACAGGCTTATAACCGCTTTGCTCTCCTCACTGGTTGCTGAAAAGAACGCTGCTCCTGTTGGTACACAGCCAGTACCTGCTGCTAGTGCCGCAGCTCCTTCCCCTGCTTCTGGAAGTATACCCTGGATACCATTGCCTGACAAGTATGATGGTACAGCCACCTGTAGGGGTTTCCTGAACCAGTGCAGGCTGCACTTTCACAATGACCCCCACACCTTCCAGTCTCATTAGTCAAAGGTCACTTTTATTATTTCCTTACTAAAAGACAAGGCCCTAACCTGGGTCTCTCCTCTTCTGGAACAGAGCACTCCACTCCTTAACGATCATGATGCCTTCACTTTTGCATTATCTTCTGTATTCAGGACCTTCGGCTGCGCTGCTGCTGCTGCAGAGTACTCACTCTTGGATCTCTGCCAGAGTAATAGAACTGTGGCACAATACGCCATCAAGTTTCGCACTTTGGCACTCAAGACCATTTGGGATGGCAGTGCTCTCAAGGCGGCCTTTAGGAGAGGTTTGCATGAACGTATCAAGGACAAGCTTACCTATCGTGATGTCCCTATTTCCATGGATGAATTTATAGCACTTTCTATTACTCTGGACTCTCGCTTTCAGGAGAGACAAGCTGAGAGAGACAGAACTCGTAGAATCCTTCCGTCCCATCCTCCTACTCGTCCGATCTCTAGACCATCCTCTACCCCTTCAGCACCTCCAGTTACCTCAGTAGAGGAACCCATGGATCTCTCCTCCCTCAAACCCACATAATCTGAAAGACAGATAAGAAGGAGATTGAGACCGTGTTTCACACCAGCTAAAGAACTGTGATATCCTGCCGGGAAAAAGCCAATGCTTAGAGGATAAAACTGGGGTACCTCTAAGCATGGTCACTACTAAATCCCCTCAATCTTCTCGAATCCTGGTACCTGTTACCCTCTCCTTTCTTCAGAATTCTGTCCACACTCAGGCCTTTATTCATTCAGGGGCAGCTGGAAATTTTTTGGATCACCGTTTCATGATTCAGGCAGGGTTACCTCTTCTGCAGAAAAAACACTGTCTTAAAATAACTGCTCTGGATGGCACTCCCCTTGGATCAGGTTTAATCTATTTTGAATCAGCACCCCTAACCATGACTGTGGAAGTCCTTCATACCGAACAGTTGCAGTTCAATGTCATTAATTCTTCAGCACAACCAGTAATCCTTGATCTTCCTTGGCTCCGTATACACAATCCACAGTTCGACTGGACTGAGGGACAGTTGGCCTCCTGGGGTACATCCTGCTTCCACTCCTGTCTGGCTAAAGTTACTCCATTACGCCACATCCCCATTGCAAGCCTACAGACCCCTTCAAGCCTTCCCTCAATTTACGTGGCTTTTACTGATGTATTTGAAAAGAAAACAGCTGATGTGCTGCCACCCCACCGTCCTTAAGACTGCAAGATTGACCTCTTTCCTGGAGCCCCACTTCCTAAAGGGAGGACTTATTCACTCTCCAAAGCTGAAACCAAGGTAATGGAGAAGTATATTCAAGAGAACCTAGCTTAAAGTTTTATTCGCCCTTCCTCTTCTCCTGACGGGGCTGGCTTATTTTTTGTCAGTAAGAAGGATGGTGGGCTCAGACCCTGTATCGACTACAGTGCCCTAAACAACATCACTATCAAGAATCACTATCCTATTCCGTTAATCACTGAACTTTTTGACTCGCCCCAGCATGCTCGTTACTTCACTAAGTTGGATCTATGTGGGGCATATAATCTTGTTCGTATATTCCCAGGGCATGAATGGAAGACTGCCTGCAACACAAGATCAGGGCATTACAAATATCTTGCAATGCCTTTTGGACTGTGTAATGCCCCTGCTGTTCTCCAGGCATTTGTCATTGATGTATTCTGTGACCTCCTCAATCGCACTGTCATAGTCTATCTGGATGACATCCTTATTTTCTCCTCCACCCTTGAGGAGTATCATGAACATGTGAGACAGGTACTTCTTCGCCTCAGAGGCAATTCCCTGGTAGCCAAACTGGAGAAATGTGAATTTGACCAAGTTCAGATTCAGTTCCTTGGCTATGTTATCTCGAAAGAGGGTTTCGCCATGGATCCTTCTAAGCTCACCGCAGTCATGGAATGGTCTCAATCAATCTCATTAAAGAAAACCCAGTAATTCTTGTGGTTCTCTAATTATTACCGCAAGTTTATAAAAAAACTTCTCCCAAATAGTTGCTCCCCTCGCTGAGTTAAAGGAACATTATACACTCATTTTTTCTTTGCATAAATGTTTTGTAGATGATCTATTTATATAGCCCATAAAGTTGTTGTTGTTTTTTTTTAAATGTATAGTTTTGCTTATTTTTAAATAACATTGCTTTGATTTTCAGACTCCTAACCAAGCTCCAAAGTTTTATGAGAATACCGTCAGCTACCTACTCCAGCTTGCTGCTGTTTGTGTAAAGAGTCTTTTCATATGCAAAAGAAGAGGGAGGGGGGAGTGTCTTATTTGCCATTTGCAGTGGGCTTTCCAGCTACCTTTTCAACAGAGCTAAACTGAGAGCTTCTAAGTAAGTTTTTAAACAGTTTTATACTGGATTTTTATATCGGTATATTTGCATCTTATTCTTTATAGTAGTGTCTATTACATGCAGTTATATGAAAATGAGTGTATACTGTCCCTTTAACTAAACGGAACAGAGACTGCAAAAACCGTCCCCCCGAAGCCGTGGATGCCTTCTCTTACCTGAAAAAGGCCTTTTGTTCTGCTCCTGTGCTCTGCCATCCTGATCCTGACCTGCAGTTCACTTTAGAGGTTGACGCCTCCGAGATTGGAGCTGGAGCAGTCCTAACCCAAAGGGATCCTTTAATCCTCCAAGTTGCACCCTGTAGCCTTTTTCTCCAAGCGCTTTACTCCTGCAGAGAAGAACTATGACATGGGTAATCGTGAACTCTTAGCCATTAAGATGGCTCTGACTGAATGGCGTCATTGGCTAGAGGGTACCGCCAATCCCATTCAGATTCTCACTGACCACAAGAATCTGACATACCTTGAGACTGCTCATAGACTCAATCCTCGACAGGCCAGGTGGGCCTTGTTCTTTTCCTGTTTTAACTTTGTGGTCTCTTATCTTCCTGGGACCATAAATAAAAAGGCTGACGCCCTTTCTCATCAGTTTCCTCAGTCAAATGATTCCTCTGACGCTCCTATTGAACACATCATACCCCCCTCCTGTGAGGTTGCTCAACTTAACAGCTCTCTTCTCCAAAGACTGCAACGTGCCCAGTCTAGAAAGCCTCCTGAAGCCTCCGTGGCTCCCGATATCTTCTTTGTACCTCTGAACCTACGCACCCCTTTGCTATCCTGGGCTCATTAAGCTTCTTTCCAAGCATGTATGGTGGTCTACCATGAAGACCGACGCTCAGGATTATGTGAAAGCCTGCACGACTTGTGCTGCCAATAAGACTCCTCGATCCTTACCTCCTGGTTTTCTCCAACCGTTCTCCATTCCCAAAAACCTTGGATTTGGAATTGGAATGGATTTCATTGTGGACCTCCCTCCTTCTGACCATCATACAGTTATCTGGGTTGTGGTAGAACGATTTTCCAGACTGGCTCATTTTGTACCCTTAAAGAAACTGCCATCTGCCCAAAAGTTATCGTCTCTTTTTCTGTTACATGTGGTACGACTTCATGGCATTCCCATGAATATGGTTTCCGACAGAGGTACACAATTCATCTCTGTCTTTTGGAGAGCCTTTTGCAAGTTGATTGGAACCATTGTTTCCATGTCGTCCATCTACCATCCTCAGACTAATGGGCTGACTGAGAGAGTGAATCAAGATCTCAAAGCCTATCTCAGAACTTTTGTTAAGTCTCTCCATACCAACTGGTCTGAGTTGTTGCCCCTAGCTGAGCTGGCAAGGAACACTCATTGGCACTCTTCTCTATGATGTTCTCCATTTCAAGCCGCAGCAGGTTACCAACTTTGTATCTTTCCTCTTTCTGCTCAGTCCACAGGGGTTCCTGCTGCAGACCGACAAGTTGGTAACCTCACGACTCATTGGCAAAGTATTCGCTCTCCGTTACAGTCAGCTGTCTCCAGATACAAGAGGTTTGCTGATCATCATAGAGCTTCTGTTTGTGCCTTTTCGGTAGGTGACCGTGTTTGGGTCTCTACTTAACATAATTGTCTACATCAATCCAGTCACAAATTAGGGCCTAGGTTTATCGGCCCTTACAAGGTCCTTAAAAGACCTGTTGCCTACAAAGTGGCCTTGCCCAGAACCCTGCGCATACACCCTGTCTTCCACATCTCGTTACTCAAGCCTTACATCAAGAACAGATATACTCGGCTCCGACCACCTCCTCCCCCGCTCCTGATTCATGGTGACCCTGAGTATGAGTTTGCTAAGATCCTGAACTCCAGATACAGGTGCAGGCAACTACAGTACCTCTTACACTGGAAGGGCTACTTCATGGCAGATTGTTCCTGGGTTCCTGCCCATGATGTGCATGCTCCATCTTTGGTCTCCAGATTTCATGCTGCACATCCCACCAAGTCTCAGTAGGGTCCCGGAGGTACCCTTTAAGAAGGGGGCTCTGTCACACTGTTCCTCTGCACGGCTGTGGCCATTGCCATGGACACAGGCACTCCGCCTGTCGCTAGGGATACAGCAGTATCTCTGCCTTTTGGAGAGCCTTTTGCAAGTTGATTGGAACCATTGTTTCCTTGTCATCTGGCTACCATCCTCAGACTAAAGGGCTGACTGATAGAGTGAATCAAGATCTCAAAGCCTATCTCAGAACTTTTGTTAATAATCTCCATACCAACTGGTCTGAGTTGTTGCCCCTAGCTGAGCTGGCAAGGAACACTCATTGGCACTCTTCTCTACGATGTTCTTTATTTCAAGCCGCAGCAGGTTACTAACCTCGTCTTTCCTCTTTCTGCTCAGTCCACAGGGGTTCCTGCTGCAGACCGAAACATTACTAATCTCACTAATCATTGGCAACATATTCGCTTTCAGTTACAGTCAGCTGTCTACATCAACCCAGTCACAAATTAGGGCCTAGGTTTATTAACCCCTACAAGGTCCTTAAAAGACTGTCTCCTGTTGCCTACAAAGTGGCCTTGCCCAGAACCCTGCGCATACACCCTGTCTTCCACATCTCGTTACTCAAGCCTTACATCAAGAACAGATATACTCTTATCCGAACACCTGCTCCCCTGCTCCTGATTCATGGTGACCCTGAGTATGAGGTTGCTAAAATCCTGGACTCCAGATACAGGCGCAGGCAACTACAGTACCTCGTACACTGGAAGGGCTACTCCATGGCAGATCTTTCCTGGGTTCCTGCCCGTGATGTGCATGCTCCATCTTTGGTCTCCAGATTTCATGCTGCACATCCCACCAAGCCTCTGTAGGGTCCAGGAGGTACCCTTTAAGAAGGGGGCTCTGTCACACTGTTCCTCTGCATGGCTGTGGCACTCCTCCTGTTAGGGATACGGCAGTGTAACTGAAGCACGGTGACGACATCATCAACACCCACCCTGTTTTCCCTATGTAAAGGCCTCAGTCTCTCTCACATGTGCCCAAGTATAGGTGTTACTTCTTGTGCTCCTGGGTGCTGTATGTCTGTATGCTAAATTACTGTATTGATTCACTGTTGCTGAACTCTGCCTGTTTGACTACTCTGCTTGCCTTAACCCCTGAATTGCTGGACTGCTTAACTGCTGATGAACTCTGCCTGTTTGACTACGCTGCTTGCCTTAAACTCGGCATTGCTGCATTGCTTAACTGTTGATGAACTCTGCCTGTTTGACTACTCTGTTTGCCTTAACCCCTGAATTACTGGACTGCTTTACTGTTGATTAATTCTGCCTGTTTGACTACTCTGCTTGCCTTAACCTCAGCATTGCTGGATTGCTTAACTGTTGATGAACTCTACCAGCCTGACCATTCTATTGGTTTACCCCTGAACTGTTATACTGCTGAATATCCTTTTGTTGCTGACTTCTGCCTGTTCTCTGTCCTTCTATTGGTTTACCCCTGAACTGCCATACTGCTGGATTAACTTCCTGTTGCCACTGAGTACCGCCCTACCTTCTGTGAGTTTTGCTTACCTCATTTTACAAACTCTCTCTGCTCTGGGATATTTCCTATCATTCCACTTGACTCCGGGATAAGAAAACTACTGGCCAAGTTTGGTCTGATAGTGGAATATCCCACGAGCATTACATCAGGCTGGTGGTGATGATGTAATGGTGTGGGGAATATTTTCTTGGCACATTTATTGTCCCTTAGTACCAATTGAGCATCGTTTAAACACTATAGCCTACCTGAGTATTGTTGCTGACCATGTCCATCCATTTATGACTACAGTGTACCCATCTTCAGATGGCTACTTCCAGCAGGATAATGCACCATGTCACAAAGCTCAAATCATCTCAAACTGGTTTCTTGAACATAATGAGTTCAGTGTACTCCAATGGCCTCTACAGCCACCAGATCTCAATCCAATAGAGCACCTTTGGGATGTGGTGGAATGGGAGATTTGCATCATGGAAGTGCAGCCTACAAATCTGCAGCAACTGCATGATGCTATCATGTCAATATGGACCAAAATCTCTGAAGAATGTTTCCAACACCTTGTTGATTCTATGCCACAAAGAATTAGGGCAGTACTAGCAAGGTGTACCTAATAAAGTGGCCGGTGAGTGTATATTGCCCAGAGACCAAAAGCGGAACATAACTTACAGTATATAGGGATGAGATCGTACTAATACTGGAACATAACGTGAGAATGACCCTGCCTTTGAGTACAGTCACAGACATATAACCTATTCCAAAGTTCTGAAAGGCTCATACTGTAAAGGGTCATGTCCTAATTACCGGAACTCCTGCCTGGAGGACTCAGGTGTGCCCTTTATTACGGGGCTGAGTTATTGCCTTACCTACCTTGTTCCAGAGACCAAGAATACTTACCTGAATCCTGTGTATGCTCACCTTGCTCCAGAGACTAAGCAAACTTACCTGATACATGTATATGCTCACCTTGCTTCAGAGACCAAGCATACTTACCTTGTACTGGTGTATGCTCACCTTGCTCCTGAGACCAAGCATACTTACCTTGTACCGGTGTATGCTCACCTTGCTCCTGAGACCAAGCATAATTACCTTGTACCTGTGTATGTTCTCCTTGCTTCTGAGACCAAGCATGCTTAACCTTGTACCTGCGTATGCTAACCTTGCTCCTGAGACCAGGCTACTTATCTTGTATCTGCATATGCTCACCTTGTTCCAGAGACCAAGCATACTTACCTGATACCTGTATATGTTCACCGTGTTCCAGAGATCAAGCATACTTACCTTGCACCTGCATATGCTCACCTGGTTCTTGAAAGCCAAACAGTCTTGCTTGATACCTGTGCCTGCCCTTTGTCTACAAACCAGCTGTGACCACTGTATCTATCTGTCATTCTCTGACTGTCTTACCAACAATACCCGCCTGGTATCCTGTACCTGCTGAGAACCCTTTGTCTACCATACCAGAAACAGCCTTTCTCAAACCATCTGTGCCTTCTGTTCCTATCTTGTATCCTGTGACAGTCTCACCAACAGTACCCGCTGATTATCCTGTGCAAACTAAGAACCCTGTGTCTACTAAACCAGTGAAAGCCATCCTCAAATCCGCTGTGCCTTCTGTTCCTATCTGGTATCCCGTGACATTCTTACCAACAATACCCGCTGGGTATCCTGTACCTGCTGAGAACCCTGTGTCTACTATACCAGAGACAGTCATCCTCAAACCAAGCTGTGCTTGCTGTATCTATCTGTATTATGTGACAGCCTCACCCTTACTGCACAATTAAGCACCAGTGTTCATTGGACTTTGTTACTACAACCTACTTAAGTTTTTCAAATTTTGTATTGGACTTAAAGGGACATGACACCCACATTTTTTCTTTCATGATTTAGAAAGAGAATGCATTTTTAAATATCTTTCTAATTTACTTCTATTATATAATTTGTGTTATTCTCTTGATATTATTTGCTGAAAAGCATATCTAGATATGCTCAGTAGCTGCTGATTGGTTGTTGCACATAGAAGCCTGATGTGATTGGCTCACCCATGTGCATTGCTTTTTCTTCAAATAAGGATATCTAAAAAAATTAAGCAAAATAAATAATAGAAGTAAATTGTAATGTTGTTTAAATTTGTATGTTCTATCTGAATCATGAAAGAAAGATTTTGGGTTTAGTGGCCCTTTAACTATGATTAAAGCATAAGACTTGAGATATGCTGATGTTAACATTATGAATTTATGATTACATTCTCCATTGAAATAAACCTTTATTTAATAGTGCCTTGAGGTTCGTTGGTTTACTTGGATTTTGTATCGGTAACGGATAAGTCAGACAAATCATTATGTGCATTTTAGGGAAAAACACACAAAAAACAAAACAAAAGAACATTAGAAAAGAATAAATTTGCATTTGCTGTTGCAGACAAGTATAAAAAGTTGTGAGTATAGAGTGCACTTTAATTTTTATATATACTGGGTGTGTATATATATATATAGTTGCCAGCTGTGCTCCATAAAAATATCGAACAACCTATTGGTGACTGGGCGCGGGTGGTAGGTGGGGTCCCCCTTGATACAATCATGTATATTTTTTAAAACTGAGTAGTCATTTTATCCCGTTGGTTGACAGTAACACATGTACGCAGTAGTGATTTGACCCCTCTGACTGCCAGGAGCACACACAGCAATGTATTTGTTCATGGAAGTAAACTGGAACGTTGTTTAAAATTTGCATTTTCTATCTGTATCATGAAAATTTAATTTTGACTTGAGTGTCCCTTTAAGTATCCGTTTTTTTTTTGTACAAATTTTACTGGACAGCCTGCTAAAATACCTGAATGTCCAGTTGAATACTGGACACCTGATAACCCTAAATATATATCTAGTCATGAAGATATTTAATAAAATGTGATGGGCAATATAGATTTATCTTATATAGTACGATGTGTTTTGGGATAAATGTGTAAAATTCTGTTTATTAAGAATAACTTGCTTATCGTTTTATAGTGTGTAAATATATTTATACACACACACACACATATATATTCACATACATACATATATATGTAATCTAAAGACGCACTATTTATGTAATTTGCAACATATTAATAATTTAATACAATGCTAAGTGAGTGTTTTATATGCTGTAGTATCAAATGATAAAGTATTTAAACTATTTAATTATTTTCCAATTTAAAGCTGGTAAATTGTTGTGTTTGATTTTTTCAGATTGTTTCCAGCAAGAAGATAACGCGCCCTCTGATTTTAGGGAATGGAAAACCAGCGGGGAAGGGCGTCATTACGGTAAAGAGCTGGCGTGTTCTGAATTGCCTGTGTCATTTTAAGAGCTGTTTCAACTTCATACTGAGATAAATGCTTGATTATTCCACTGGTAGCAATCATTTTGTTTCTAGTAAAAAAGAGAAAATGTGCATCGTAGCAACAGTAACATAGCAACCAGATAATAGCGTCAGGATCCCAATATGCTGCATGTTCCTCTATACATGAGACAAATCCAGTTCACTAATTGTTTCATTATTTCATCAATGTCGTAAACAAAATGAACAATACAAAATGTAATATCACAGCCTCGGATTGTTTGATGTAATGAGGTATTAAAGAGGTTGTTCATACTGCTTTACATGCAGATTTAGCACAAAAACAACATTTTTCTACTTGATTGGTGGCTTGACATTTTTCATGCCTTTGTAAATATTCACTGGGGAGAATCACTTATATAGAAAAGGGAGGTGAAACGTGACATGATATGAACTTGTCAACCTTACATCTTTTCTCTCTTTCTGACTACACTAAGGTAAAGGATCAATGATTCTGCAAGATGCTTCACATAGAAGGTTTTGAAAGGCTGCAATATATATATAAATAACATTACAATTTGGTTATATATACTGTATATATTGCAGTATTGTTTCGTTATTTATTTTTCACCCTTTTCCTGTAATGTAACTGTAAAAAACGTTGTTTTTCAAAATTCCACAGTTTCTATGAAGAAATGGGTACCACCATGTTCCACTTAAAGGGACAGTCTACTTGATTTTTTTATTTTATTGTTTAAATAGATAAATAACGCCTTTGCTGCCCATTCCCCAGCTTTGCATAACCAACATTGTTATATTAATAAATATTATAACCTTTAAACCTCTAAATATCTGCCAGTTTCTAAGCCTCTGCAGGCTACCTCTTATCTCAAGTGCATTATATCAGCTTTTCACAGCCAGACAGTGCTAATTCACGTGTGCCTTATAGATAAAATTGTGCTCAATCCTGTGGAGTTATTGTGGAATTATTTATGAAGCAGCATTAATTCGATAAAATGCAAGCAAAATGCAGAGGCTTAGATACAAGGTAATCACAGTGGTAGAAAGTATATTAATACAACCATATTTATTATGCAAAACTGGGGAATGGGTAATAAAGGGATTAGCTATCTTTTTAAACAAACATTTTTTTGGTTAGACTGTCCCTTTAAGTTTCCCCTTGTCCATCTTTCCTGCTGAGCATAATTAGGGACATATGTAAAACAGGCAATAAAAGAGACTGCCCAAACAAGGCTGCATGAAGCATATGATTATCTAAAAGGGTTTCCACACATCCTTGTTTGCGCAGATAAATAGAAAACTAGTTCAAACATGGTTGTGCCCTTTACTTTATAGACACTGAAGTACTTTATAGAAACTAAACCTTTACAGTTATATTTTCAATATTTAAGCAATTAATGCAATTGTAAAAAAAACATCTATATATTATTCTAAGACAAATAATTTTTATGTCAAGTCTGTACATTTTATCTAACGTATATTTACTGTTTGACATCCCTTTAAATATAGAATAACACGAAAAAGGAAACAATCTTCTCAAGTAGAACCAAATCCTTGCCAGTTTTACTGTCCAAAAAGTTTAATTCCTCCACCAAAGGCTTTTAATTGTTGTTAGTGGACATGGAAGTTTTAATAGTGTTCTCAAAATAGTTAAATCTGGCCCTCCCTTGTTTATTAGGTAAATTATTAATTTGGCCCTATCAATATTTTTAGGGTTCTAAGAAAAACAATTCTATATAGGCGCTCACAAGATAAATATAAAGATAAGCATACATTGCCCAGTGTAGACTCCCATAATGCACTGCTTGGATAAATGTCACTTTTTATTCAGTTCCATAGTGACCACTTCACTTGGCACTCACAAGATAAATATACACTGTGTATGTCTATTGTGGATTACAGCTTCTACCATTATGGGTAAATGTCACTTCCAGTTTCTAGTATATCCAGTTCCAAAGCACTATAACTCTGTTTAAGTGGCCCTTATGGGAGAAGAACACTTGGCCAGTAGCCCCCTGATACAATGAGCTTGATACCCCTGTTTTACTACATAATTTTCAATCCATTAAGCTTAAAAGGACACTGAACCCAAATTGTTTCTTTCACGATTCAGATAGAGCATGAAATTTTAAGCAACTTTCTAATTTACTTCTATTATCAACTTTTCTTCGTTCTCTTGCTATCTTTATTTTTAAAGGAGGAATGTAAAACTTAGCAGCCAGCCCATTTTAGGTTTAGCACCATGGATAGTGCTTGCTTATTGGAGGCTTACATTTACCCACCAATAAGCAAGCATAACCCAGGTTCTCAACCAAAAATGGGCCGGCTCCTATGAATCACATTCTTGCTTTTTAAATAAAGATACCAAGAGAACGAAGAAAAATTGGAGTAAATTAGAAAGTTACTTAAAATTGCATGCTCCATCTGAATCATGCAAGAAAAAAATTGGGGTTTAGTGTCCCTTTAAAGGGACATAAAACTCAAAAAAAATTATTTCATGATTCAGATAGAGAATATAATTTGAAAAAAGTTTCCGATTTACTTTTATTATCAAATTTGCTTTATTCTCTTGTTATTCTTTGTTGAAGAGATATCTAGATGGGTAGCGTGCACATGTCTGGGGCACTACATGACAGGAAATAGTGCTGTCATCAAGTGCTCTTGCTAATGTATAACAACTTACCTTCCTGCTTTTCAACAAAGGATAACAAGAAAACTAAGATTTTTTGATAATTGACGTAAATTGTTAAAAATTTGTTAAAGTGTATGTTCTATCTGAGTCATGAACGAAAGATATTGGATTTTATGTCCCTTTAATCCAACACCACATATTTGCATGCATTGTTTTTGCAGAAATAAAACATATATATATAACTGCATCTTCTGTCACCCCACCATCTCCTAAATGTATTTATTTATATGTTTATTTTTTTATTTTGAAAGAAAATTTGGGACAGTATTACCCTATAAGAGGCCTTACCTCTTAAGCCATTTGAATGAGCAAGATCATATTTCTGGTTGCTTTTTGTACTGTGCAAAGTAGGGTCATTAACTTCAAAAATTAATTCCCAAAAAAGGTTTATTATGCACTATCAGTATTTTGCCTGTGTTTCCTGTATTTGAAATCTGAAAACGTTAGGTTTTCCACTGCTCCCAAACATGGAATTCAGAACCAGTACCCTTGTACAGCTGCTCAGTGATTGGTTGATATGTGAAGGAGCTTGTTAAGACAACACTCAAGGGTCTTTTAAGCGTTGTGTCCCTGTAATGCCCAACAATGCCATTTTTGCTAGAAAAATGACAGTTTTACTTGCTCTGCAACATTTATTTTGTATGCATTTTTTTTGCTGTACAGTGAATACGTTATTTTAAAAGACCACTAAACAAAGTAGAATAGCATAATCATTAAATGACAAATTTCAGTTAGTTATTTCTTTCATGTAATTAGCAAGAGTCCATGAGCTAGTGACGTATGGGATATACATTCCTACCAGGAGGGGCAAAGTTTCCCAAACCTCAAAATGCCTATAAATACACCCCTCACCACACCCACAATTCAGTTTTACAAACTTTGCCTCCGATGGAGGTGGTGAAGTAAGTTTGTGCTAGATTCTGCTTATGACTGATGCATCGGACGCGATCCCCTTTGCTCGTTTTCACATGCGACCTCTTCAGCTTTGTATGCTGAATCAATGGTGCAAGGATTACACAAAGATATCTCAATTAATATCTTTAAAACCGATTGTTCGACACTCTCTAACGTGGTGGACAGATCACCATCGTTTAATTCAGGGGGCTTCTTTTGTGCTTCCGACCTGGACTGTAATTTCAACAGATGCAAGTCTCACAGGTTGGGGAGCTGTGTGGGGATCTCTGACGGCACAAGGAGTTTGGGAATCTCAGGAGGTGAGATTACCGATCAATATTTTGGAACTCCGTGCAATTTTCAGAGCTCTTCAGTTTTGGCCTCTTCTGAAGAGAGAATCGTTCATTTGTTTTCAGACAGACAATATCACAACTGTGGCATACATCAATCATCAAGGAGGAACTCACAGTCCTCTGGCTATGAAAGAAGTATCTCGAATTTTGGTTTGGGCGGAATCCAGCTCCTGTCTAATCTCTGCGGTTCATATCCCAGGTGTAGACAATTGGGAAGCGGATTATCTCAGTCGCCAAACGTTGCATCCAGGCGAATGGTCTCTTCACCCAGAGGTATTTCTTCAGATCGTTCAAATGTGGGAACTTCCAGAAATAGATTTGATGGCGTCCCATCTAAACAAGAAACTTCCCAGGTATCTGTCCAGATCCCGGTATCCTCAGGCGGAGGCAGTGGATGCATTATCACTTCCTTGGAAGTATCATCCTGCCTATATCTTTCCGCCTCTAGTTCTTCTTCCAAGAGTAATCTCCAAGATTCTGAAGGAATGCTTGTTTGTTCTGCTGGTAGCTCCGGCATGGCCTCACAGGTTTTGGTATGCGGATCTTGTCCGGATGGCCTCTTGCCAACCGTGGACTCTTCCGTTAAGACCAGACCTTCTGTCACAAGGTCCTTTTTTCCATCAGGATCTGAAATCCTTAAATTTAAAGGTATGGAGATTGAACGCTTGATTCTTCGTCAAAGAGGTTTCTCTGACGCTGTGATTAATACTATGTTACAGGCTCGTAAATCTGTATCTAGAGAGATATATTATAGAGTCTGGAAGACTTATATTTCTTGGTGTATTTCTCATCATTTTTCTTGGCATTCTTTTAGAATTCCGAGAATTTTACAGTTTCTTCAGGATGGTTTAGATAAAGGTTTGTCCGCAAGTTCCTTGAAAGGACAAATCTCTGCTCTTTCTGTTCTTTTTCACAGAAAGATTGCTATTCTTCCTGATATTCATTGTTTTGTACAAGCTTTGGTTCATATAAAACCTGTCATTAAGTCAATTTCTCCTCCTTGGAGTTTGAATTTGGTTCTGGGGGCTCTTCAAGCTCCTCCGTTTGAACATATGCATTCATTGGACATTAAATTACTTTCTTGGAAAGTTTTGTTCCTTTTGGCCATCTCTTCTGCCAGAAGAGTTTCTGAATTATCTGCTCTTTCTTGTGAGTCTCCTTTTCTGATTTTTCATCAGGATAAGGCGGTGTTGCGAACTTCTTTTGAATTTTTACCTAAAGTTGTGAATTCCAACAACATTAGTAGAGAAATTGTGGTTCCTTCATTATGTCCTAATCCTAAGAATTCTAAGGAGAAATCGCTGCATTCTTTGGATGTTGTTAGAGCTTTGAAATATTATGTTGAAGCTACTAAATCTTTCAGAAAGACTTCTAGTCTATTTGTTATCTTTTCCGGTTCTAGAAAAGGCCAGAAAGCTTCTGCCATTTCTTTGGCATCTTGGTTGAAATCTTTAATTCATCTTGCCTATGTTGAGTCGGGTAAAACTCCGCCTCAGAGAATTACAGCTCATTCTACTAGGTCAGTTTCTACTTCCTGGGCGTTTAGGAATGAAGCTTCGGTTGATCAGATTTGCAAAGCAGCAACTTGGTCCTCTTTGCATACTTTTACTAAATTCTACCATTTTGATGTATTTTCTTCTTCTGAAGCAGTTTTTGGTAGAAAAGTACTTCAGGCAGCGGTTTCAGTTTGAATCTTCTGCTTATGTTTTTCGTTAAACTTTATTTTGGGTGTGGATTATTTTCAGCAGGAATTGGCTGTCTTTATTTTATCCCTCCCTCTCTAGTGACTCTTGTGTGGAAAGATCCACATCTTGGGTAATCATTATCCCATACGTCACTAGCTCATGGACTCTTGCTAATTACATGAAAGAAAACATAATTTATGTAAGAACTTACCTGATAAATTCATTTCTTTCATATTAGCAAGAGTCCATGAGGCCCGCCCTTTTTTTGGGGTGGTTATGATTTTTTTTTTTTTATAAAGCACAATTATTCCAATTCCTTATTTTATATGCTTTCGCACTTTTTTCTTATCACCCCACTTCTTGGCTATTCGTTAAACTGAATTGTGGGTGTGGTGAGGGGTGTATTTATAGGCATTTTGAGGTTTGGGAAACTTTGCCCCTCCTGGTAGGAATGTATATCCCATACGTCACTAGCTCATGGACTCTTGCTAATATGAAAGAAATGAATTTATCAGGTAAGTTCTTACATAAATTATGTTTTTCCCTCCCAGTGCATCATGTGACAGCCATGAGCCAATTGCAAAATGCATATAATGTATATTCTGTAACTTCTTGCACATAATCAGTAGGATCTGGTGCCTCAGAAAGTGTGCATATAAAAGACTGCACTTTTAGATAAACTAAGTGAATTGGAAAGTTGTTTAAAATTACAGCGGCAGCGGCTCCTTAACCAACTGAGCAGAAATTATAGCTGTCAGCCATTTATAAATTTGATGTCCTTTCTAAATATGTGCCTACAAGTGAAAGCTTTTGGAAGATATGGACTAACCACTTCAGATAGATGGTTATTAGATTTCATCTTCAGTTGTTCACTCGATCTTATAAATCAATAAAACCGGAGCCTCCTAGCTCTGTACTTTATCTGAGATTAGGTTTTATGATGGTGATTATAGACCCTTTGTTTGTATTATCCATTGTATTAACAATCTGCAATATGCTAGATATAGTAACTGACTGGCTAAATGCTTTATTCTTTTACTTCCATATCTATAACCACACACTAATGTGTACTCATTAACTCGCAATTCTTAACCACAGTGAAAAAACAATTAGCTCATTGTTCCGCTTAATAGGACATTAAATTCACACCTAAAATAGATTAATATGGTACTAAAAAAGGAATATGTGTTCTTTATTTTGCCTTTTTTTCTGCTGTTTACCATTTTCACTCCACTGATACACTGGAGGGCAGAATGTGATACTTATCCTGCAACTTGCTACGCAGTGATTGCTTTGATCAGTGCTCAAGGTTATTTTCTCCTCTAAAAGGCCTAAATTGATGTGAGATGATAAAAATAGTCAAAATGCTTTTCCGGAGATGCTCTAAAACAATAACACCCTGCAAATGTTTGTAAAGTATAACCATCTTAAATGCTTAAAAAAACTTTATGTAGATGTTGTGAAAAGCAGTGCTTAAAGGGACATTAAACCCAATTTTTTTCTTTAAAGATTCATATAGAGCATGCAATTTTAAGTAACTTTCTAATTTACTCCTATTATAAATTTTTCTTCATAATCTTGCTATCTTTATTTAAAAAGGAGGAATGTAAAGCTTAAAGTGAATGTAAACTTTGATGAAATAGTGCCCATTTTTTAAAAATACTGTTAAAAACAGGGACACTTTCATTCATCAAAGTTTACATTGCAACGGATTTTACAAATACTTACCTTCTTCTCCTGAAACGCCGGATCGCCGATCCCCTGCCTGCAGGTCCTCTGTACTTTGTCAGCAATGACAAAACCGGCTTCCTCCAATCACGGCTTCCCCCCCAGGAGCGTCCATCTGGTGAGGCCACTCCGTGATCGGAGGAAGCCGGTTGCGTCATTGCTGTGTAAGTACAGCAGGAAGAAGCAGGCGGGGGGGGGGGGGGAATCGGCGATCCGGCGTTTCAGGAGAAGAAGGTAAGTATTTTTAAAATCCGCTGCAATGTAAACTTTGATGAATGAAAGTGCCCCTGTTTTTAATAGTATTTTCTTCATAAATAGAAAGAGTCCACAACTGCATTCATTACTTTTGGGAAATAAGAACCTGGTCACCAGGAGGAAGCAAAGACACCCCAGCCAAAGGCTTAAATCCTCCTCCCACTTCCCTCATTCCCCAGTCATTCTTTGCCTTTCGTCCCAGGAGGTTGGCAGAGAAGTGTCAGAAGTTTGTTTTCGTCTCTTATGAAGGGTAGTACTCTTCGACATGGAACGGGAGTTTTAAGTAATCCTGTCAGTCTGTCAGTGAGGGCTTGGATGAAAGTTAGAGTCCGGAGATGCAGGAAGAGTCTTTCTGCGAAACCATCCTGAGTCATTTTAACAACTCCACAAGCAACCAGCGTTGTCGAACTTTACTTTGCTGCCTGCTTTCTTCTCTCAAGTCCATGGTGGAGGCGAGGCTACTATCCGTCACACTTGAAGGGCCGTGTTCCTGTTCCACAGCGTAGATTCCGG
This sequence comes from Bombina bombina, assembly GCF_027579735.1. Classification (NCBI taxonomy): domain Eukaryota; kingdom Metazoa; phylum Chordata; class Amphibia; order Anura; family Bombinatoridae; genus Bombina; species Bombina bombina. The sequence goes on from NC_069499.1 coordinate 1,215,607,039, forward strand.
TAAGATCATTTCATTTTACTTCTTCATGATTGTACTGTAACTCATTTGTTCCTGAAAACTCACATGAAAAATACAGGGTCTCAGTGGGACTCCTTTAGTATCTTGGAATCAAGGGTTAATATCTCCTGAGGGGGATTATTGAACAGGGTTTTTTTAATCATGCTTGTTACGTGATTAAATCTGCTTATGTGTAGTGCTAATTGGGCTTGTCGCTTTTGAAACATACGGTCAGGCTCGCTTTTTTTATACGGTTCACCTTGTGACAGGGCGTGTTTACGTTCTGGTCTCCCATTTCCGCATTCCTGACTGTGCGGTGACGGAGAAATCTAGTCCGCTGGTGTCTGGTTCATAGGAGGTGGTGAATGCCCCAGCCATTGTGGGTGTCAGGTGCCATTTAAATTGTTTTATGTTTATTCCATTTTTGATATCCTTTATCCAGTTATGGAGGATACTGATGTTGAGATTGTTCAACTTTCTGATTCAGATTCTTCATCCTGTGACAAATGCGAATTGGCCCCATTGACTCAGGTCAGTCAGTTATGTCCTCGGTCTCAGGGATTCAAGGAACTGCTGAGCCATCCGCCTCGGGGGGCCCTGTCCTCGGGGAGGCGAGTTCCCTACCGCTCCCTACTACTACACATGCGGGTAACCCAGGTTATGTGTTTTCCTCCTCAGAGGGTGTATTGTTCCCCCCGGAGGTTGTGGCACGTTTACCCTTTTACATACTTTTAGTGCTTGCGCGTCTACAAAGTCCAGATGTTTATTTGCGGTTGTTTTCGTGCCCGATTGCCCCAGGTCTCTTGGCCACAGGAGGGCCTGTGCAGTTCCCTGCGGGAGTAACTGTTCCTGAGTGTTGTGCCTTTAGTTACAGGCTGGCTCGCCTTCATGCTCTACTCAGACACGTTTTTGAGCTGTTTGGGGACCCTACCCTTCTCAGTTATGGGACTCATCAGTCTCCTCCTTCGAATGGCTCACCTCGTTAGACATGGGGGGGATGAAGTAATCTCCTTTAAGTCTTGTTATCGAGATCTTTCCCAGTTATGTTGGAAGAACAGGGTTTCTGTTCAGCTTGTCCTGCGGATCTTTCTGTTCTTCTTGGGTGTTAACCCTCGGGTTACTTGTCATTTTATTTTATCCGGTTAGGATGAATTTTATTTTTATTTTTCATACTATTTTTTCTGCGGGAACTTCTCTGGGATCGATTCTCGCTGTTTGCTTCTATGGAAGTTGTTCGGGACGCGTTAGTCCCATGTTTGTCTGTTTTTCTTCCTCCCTCTCTGAGAGGGGATTTATTTAGCTTGGCAGTTAGGACCCTGGTTGCAAGCTGGTCCTGCTTGGGTTCAGATATTCTGTCTTGTGGCTTATTCAGACACGTGGCGCCTAATATACCTTGCTGGTCAGGTTGGGGTGCCGAGTGCTCTTAACATTAATTGTGTTTCTTCTTATTTGTTTTTCAAGTTTCAGCTAAGCATTCTCAAGAGGACTTGTGGGTCCGTGCGGCGCTCGGGATTGTTTCAGTCCTAAATAGCTGTTTCTCTGGTGACTGGGTCAGTGAATTTCGCTGCGTCACTCTCTGCTACTTCCGATACACTGGGAACCTAGAGTATTTCTACCAACGTGGTGGGAAAATTAGAGGGTTTAGCGCCTCTTTCCGCCGGTCGGGGCGGTGTTGCGTTAGGAAATTGTGCTTTTTAGACTTGTTCCTTTAGTGGTTCTCTTCTTCATTGAGACCTCTTGGATTTTGTCCATTTCTCCTTGTTGATGGGTCACCTTCAGGGGACTTGGATTCCCTTTGGGAGTTGGTTGTTCCTTTTTTCAGATATTCTGTCTTGCGGCTTATTCAGACACGTGGCGCCTAATATACCTTGCTGGTCAGGTTGGGGTGCCGAGTGCTCTTAACATTATTTGTGTTTCTTCTTATTTGTTTTTCAAGTTTCAGCTAAGCATTCTCAAGAGGACTTGTGGGTCCGTGCGGCGCTCGGGATTGTTTCAGTCCTAAATAGCTGTTTCTCTGGTGACTGGGTCAGTGAATTTCGCTGCGTCACTCTCTGCTACTTCCGATACACTGGGAACCTAGAGTATTTCGACCAACGTGGTGGGAAAATTAGAGGGTTTAGCGCCTCTTTCCGCCGGTCGGGGCGGTGTTGCTTTAGGAAATTGTGCTTTTTTATACTTGTTCCTTTAGTGGTTCTCTTCTTCATTGAGACCTCTTGGATTTTGTCCATTTCTCCTTGTTGATGGGTCACCTTCAGGGGACTTGGATTCCCTTTGGGAGTTGGTTGTTCCTTTTTTGGGACATTAGACAGTGAGGTCTTTTGGGCTCCGTTAGGGGACCTTTCCCAATTTTGGGAATGCTCAGCATCTCCTTCTTGGGATAGAAGAGGTCCTAGTGGTTTTCCAGTCATATGGTTCAGGTATTACAAACCCATGTTTTACTGTCCTCTGAATCTGAGGTGATGTTGAGGCGTGATGTTGCTGTGTTTGGGTGACTTGTCCTCACTTTTTCCGGTGTCTGGAGCTCGTGGCTAGCTGGACAGCTAGCTCAGCATACTGTGATGGTGTAAACAAAACACAGAAAGGCGCCTCATAGTGTGATATAGTACAAGCAATACACATATATGCAATGGCAATGGAAAGGTACTCACAAGTGTGTCAGCACTCGTGCTTAGTAACACCTACTGGGATCTCTCAGTGTCCCAGCTCACTGTTTTTAGGCTCTCACACACCTCCGTCAGGGGTGTAGTCTCCAACCACGAAAGAACTGGCTCAGTCAAGTGAAATGTATAAAATCACTTTTAATTAAAACAAGGTAAAAACACAGTGTACAAAAAAAGTTTCCACCATGTATTTAAAATCGTGCAACTAGTTTCTCAGCTAGCACGCTGTTTCCTCATACTAATGCTCTGTGGCTACTCTTTGCTTGTTTGATCCCCGGCAAGGTCTACTCAGCCTTTCCTCCTTTCGAGGTTGATAAAATGAGTAGCGCCTTGTGTCCCTTAAGGGGGATTAGCCGCAATTTTCAAGCACAATCATGTTGATGTTGCTGGGACTCCTGTTAGCTCTAGTGTCCTTTTATGGCCCTGGCTCTTTGGAGGGTTAGGCTCCTGCAAGGGGTGGTCTCTTCCCTTTGGGTTGGGACTTTCAAGGGCTTCTTGCTCTTGTTATCCGGGTTATTCTGGATTTTTCCCTGGGAGGTCTGTTTTTTTTATATTAGATGAGGGATTTATGTTCCTGGAAGATTGTTTAATCTAAACATTGGTGGGGCCGGGCTTCTTGTCCTGATCTTCCGGTTGTCAAGGATTTTACTCAGCCTTTTTTCTTTGTGGATCCCGCTGTGGGATCTTACCGGACCTTAAGATCCTAGGACTGTCCTGGGGTTTCCAGTTTCCGGGGTACTTGGGTTTAGCCCTTGTTATGGCTGTTCTGTTTTACAACTTGGCCAGATTTACTGAGAGCCAGTGCTCCTTGTGGCTTGTCTTGTGCCAGACGATACGGTTCCCTTGGGACAGCCAACTAATGTGACCTGATGGTCGGCTTTCCTGCCTAGCAAACGGAAGGTTTGCGGTTGCTCAGCTGTCACTTTTGCGCCTGGTATGTGTGCTAGCACGATGGTGTTTTAAGGGCTTTGTCAGTGACGTGGCATTGTGTCCTCTCGGTTATTCCTACGACTTCCTGTCTTATGGGCAGGTGTTTATCGATGCTCTCCTTTTCAGGGGGCTTGTTTTCCTCCTTACAGAGGTGTGGTTCCATTTTTAGGGGCCTCTCCTGTGTTTGGGAGCTTGCAACAGATGTTTTATCTGGTTTTGTGATTGGTCTGCTCTTTGAGTTGTTCCTTTCCATCTGGGAAGCTGCTGGCTCCGCATTGAGACTTAGTCGAGTGGCTTTGCTAGATCTCCTTGGGCCTAACGCCTGCTCGATTGTCTTTAGGTTGAAGTGACTGTGTCCATTCTTCCGCCCTTTTGGGGGCCACCCTTGGGGTTCCTTTCGGTTCCCTTGCTTTCAGATCTGCCGTAGCTTGGGCTGGTCCGGCTAGGTGCAGGATTTGAGATCTGTTGTTCATCCTCAGGTCTTGGGGGTGACAGTGGACCTTTGTTTTAGAGGTTCTGTGCCTCTCCCCCTTTGCGATCTGTGAGTAGTCTTGGCGGCCTGGATTGCCTGTAGAGTGTCCTCTGTCTTGGAGGTTGGGCAATCTATTTTGTTCGGCCACTTCTTCCTTACGGATAGTGTTTTCCCCGCGTCTTCCTATGGATGGCAGCGTGTTACTGCACTCAGATGTTTATTTCTGAGTTTGCTTCTTGTAATTTTCTGTTTGCTCACTTTCTGAGTTCTGGCGTTTTGAGGACTTTGTCTTCAGCTGTCTTTTTTGGTGCTGTTGCACGATGTTTGGAAGATGTTTCTTCTCCTTGATGATGCCCGGTTGTTCCTTGTGGGTTGGGCATCGTCTCCCCTTGTTCTCTGGATCCATTCGGTCTCTGTGGACTTGGCCTTCCTTGGAAGGGGTTTTTTCCTTTATGGATTTTGCTGTACCTTTGGGGTATCCCTTTGGCTTACCCTTGTTCTCCCCCTTTTTGGGGATTTTGGTACTGTACTAGTAAGGGTTGTGTGGGTAATGACTGCTGGGCGACGGTTGTCCTGGAGGAGTGTTGGTTCAGTGAGTCTGCTTGCAGTCTCTAGTTAGGCTTTCAGACTATCTGTGGGTCAGTGTCCTTGGGGTCTTTTCCTTCTAGTTTTTTTGCCCAGCTCCGACGAAGCGGAGTTTGGATGGTTTGTGGTTTTTTTCAGGCCTGGTGCCCTCAGAATGGGCCGCCTATTGTACCCTCCCGTTTTTGCATTCAGTGTCCTCTATAGCTTGGGTATTGTTTTCCCAAAAGTAATGAATGCAGCTGTGGACTCTTTCCATTTATGAAGAAAAACTTAAATTATGCTTACCTGATAATTTTCTTTTCTTCAGATGGAAAGAGTCCACAGCTCCCCACCCGTATTTGTTCTGTGGGGCGTCTCTCTTATTTTTTATTCTTCTGGCACCTTTTCACCCTAGTATTTCTTCTACTGTTCCTTGTTCCTCGGCAGAATGACTGGGGGATGAGGGAAGTGGGAGAAGTATTTAAGCCTTTGGCTGGGGTGTCTTTGCCTCCTCTTGGTGGTCAGGTTCTTATTTCCCAAAAGTAATGAATGCAGCTGTAGACTCTTTCCATTGGAAGAAAAGAAAATTAACAGGTTACATGCCCTATCTGAATCATGAAAGTTTATTTTGGACTAGACTGTCCCTTTAATTGTTGATATATACAAGGCATATATAAAAATAACTTTTTTTTTTCAAAATCAAGCGTATTGCATTTTCTTTCCATATGTATTGTCTTCTTCAGTGACGCCAGTAATTTCCTGCTTTACTCTGCTTCTTTATTAGGTCATTGCCCAAGAATTATCTGATAACAGAGTCATAACACTCTACATGGCAGGGAGAAAGCTGGATAAAAAGGTGAGCTCTACGCAAGTCTGTATTGCTGTTTCTTATTGCAAATATTATGATCCTATTAGAATACGGCGATTCATTCTCTAATACACTCTATGCTTTTATTTTCAACAGGACCTCTTTGGGAAGTCAGATCCTTTTCTAGAATTTTATAAACAAGGGGATGATGGGAAGTGGATGCTGATTCACAGGACAGAGGTACTGTGGATTTTTTTTTTACTCAATAGTTTTAAAACAATATATATTGTAGATTGGTGCCTGCAATCACACATACACACTATCTCATCTGTTAGTGGAAGGGCTGGTCAGAAGTAATATAGTTCAAAAAGTTATTTTGAATCAAAAAGTTCTTATAGCAAGTTCTTCAGTGTCATTGTCTTCAGAGTTGCATGCATGAGAAACTATAGCGTATACTAATAGGCTTAGAAAGTTATCTTTTTCCTAAAATAAATGCTAAATAACTGGGCTGGAAATAATACATTGTTATTTGTACTTTCAAAGTGAAACCGTTTGCATAGGGTGTGCACCAGCATTTCCAGTCAGTAAAATTATATATTGTAGACATATTTCAGGAAAATTTATCAAGCTGCAAGTAGACAAGTTTTTAAGCAGAGAGTTTCTCCATTCACAATTGTTAATTGCAAAGCAGATCTCTTGTGCAGTTTCACCCCCTTCGGAAGACAAAAGGGGAAATCACCCCAAGCTTGCTCATTCGGAGTGAGTGACAGGGCCTGCTGTTGCGCAGTTGGTTGCACGAGAGCAGGCCCTGTCAATCTCAGCCACCTATGGAACTTTATTTAAATTAAATTTACTCCTTTGAACAACTTCATTCCATCTTAAAAATTCTTCTTATGAAGACTCTAGTGCTTGGGGACTCGCTTCACATACTTTTAAAATATGACACCTCAACATTTTTTATTTTTTTGTGATTTTAGATTTTTAACAAGTTTCCAAATGACTTCTATTATCAAATTTGCTTTGTTCCTGTGATATTCTTTGTTTCCTGTGATATTTTTTGTTGAAGACATACATAGGTAGGTGTCTGAAGTACTACAAGGCAGGAAATAGTGCTGCCCTCTAGTGTTCCTGCATATGGATAACATTCTTGCAAAAGTTCTGGCATCATATAGTGCCCTATCTGAATCATAAAAAAAAAAAAAAAGCCATACTGGTATTTTCTCCAACATAGGTGTGTCCGGTCCACGGCGTCATCCTTACTTGTGGGATATTCTCTTCCCCAACAGGAAATGGCAAAGAGCCCAGCAAAGCTGGTCACATGATCCCTCCTAGGCTCCGCCTACCCCAGTCATTCTCTTTGCCGTTGTACAGGCAACATCTCCACGGAGATGGCTTAGAGTTTTTTAGTGTTTAACTGTAGTTTTTCATTATTCAATCAAGAGTTTGTTATTTTCAAATAGTGCTGGTACGTACTATTTACTCAGAAACAGAAAAGAGATGAAGAATTCTGTTTGTATGAGGAAAATGATTTTAGCAACCGTAACTAAAATCCATGGCTGTTCCACACAGGACTGTTGAGAGCAATTAACTTCAGTTGGGGGAACAGTTTGCAGTCTCTTGCTGCTTGAGGTATGACACATTCTAACAAGACGATGTAATGCTGGAAGCTGTCATTTTCCCTATGGGATCCGGTAAGCCATGTTTATTACGATTGTAAATAAGGGCTTCACAAGGGCTTATTTAAACTGTAGACTTTTTCTGGGCTAAATCGATTGATTATTAACACATATTTAGCCCTGAGGAATCATTTTATCTGGGTATTTTGATATAATAATATCGGCAGGCACTGTTTTAGACACCTTATTCTTTAGGGGCTTTCCCCAAGCATAGGCAGAGTCTCATTTTCGCGCCGGTGTTGCGCACTTGTTTTTGAGAGGCATGGCATGCAGTCGCATGTGAGAGGAGCTCTGATACTTATAAAAGACTTCTGAAGGCGTCATTTGGTATCGTATTCCCCTTTGGGTTTGGTTGGGTCTCAGCAAAGCAGATACCAGGGACTGTAAAGGGGTTTAAAGCTTAAAACGGCTCCGGTTCCGTTATTTTAAGGGTTAAAGCTTCCAAAATTGGTGTGCAATATTTTCAAGGCTTTAAGACGCTGTGGTGAAAATTTGGTGAATTTTGAACAATTCCTTCATGTTTTTTCGCAATTGCAGTAATAAAGTGTGTTCAGTTTAAAATTTAAAGTGACAGTAACGGTTTTATTTTAAAACGTTTTTTGTACTTTCTGATCAAGTTTATGCCTGTTTAACATGTCTGAACTACCAGATAGACTGTGTTCTGAATGTGGGGAAGCCAGAATTCCTATTCATTTAAATAAATGTGATTTATGTGATAATGACAATGATGCCCAAGATGATTCCTCAAGTGAGGGGAGTAAGCATGGTACTGCATCATTCCCTCCTTCGTCTACACGAGTCTTGCCCACTCAGGAGGCCCCTAGTACATCTAGCGCGCCAATACTCCTTACTATGCAACAATTAACGGCTGTAATGGATAATTCTGTCAAAAACATTTTAGCCAAAATGAACCCTTGTCAGCGTAAGCGTGGCTGCTCTGTTTTAGTTACTGAAGAGCATGACGACGCTGATATTAATATCTCTGAAGGGCCCCTAACCCAATCTGAGGGGGCCAGGGAGGTTTTGTCTGAGGGAGAAATTACTGATTTAGGGAACATTTCTCAGCAGGCTGAATCTGATGTGATTACATTTAAATTTAAATTGGAACATCTCCGCATTTTGCTAAAGGAGGTATTATCCACTCTGGATGATTGTGAAAATTTAGTCATCCCAGAGAAACTATGTAAAATGGACAAGTTCCTAGAGGTGCCGGGGCTCCCAGAAGCTTTTCCTATACCCAAGCGGGTGGCGGACATTGTTAATAAAGAATGGGAAAGGCCCGGTATTCCTTTCGTCCCTCCCCCCATATTTAAAAAATTGTTTCCTATGGTCGACCCCAGAAAGGACTTATGGCAGTCAGTCCCCAAGGTCGAGGGAGCGGTTTCTACTTTAAACAAACGCACCACTATTCCAATAGAGGATAGTTGTGCTTTCAAAGATCCTATGGATAAAAAATTAGAAGGTTTGCTTAAAAAGATGTTTGTTCAGCAGGGTTACCTTCTACAACCCATTTCATGCATTGTCCCTGTCACTACTGCCGCATATTTCTGGTTTGATGAACTGCTTAAGGTGCTCGATAGTGACTCTCCTCCTTATGAGGAGATTATGGACAGAATCAATGCTCTCAAATTGGCTAATTCTTTCACTCTAGACGCCTCTTTGCAATTGGCTAAGTTAGCGGCTAAGAACTCTGGGTTTGCTATTGTGGCGCGCAGAGCGCTTTGGTTGAAATCTTGGTCGGCTGATGCGTCTTCCAAGAACAAGCTACTAAACATTCCTTTCAAGGGGAAAACGTTGTTTGGTCCTGACTTGAAAGAGATTATCTCTGATATCACTGGGGGTAAGGGCCACGCCCTTCCTCAGGATCGGCCTTTCAAGGCAAAAAATAGACCAAATTTTCGTCCCTTTCGTAAAAACGGACCAGCCCAAGGTGCTACGTCCTCTAAGCAAGAGGGTAATACTTCTCAAGCCAAGCCAGCTTGGAGACCAATGCAAGGCTGGAACAAGGGAAAGCAGGCCAAGAAACCTGCCACTGCTACCAAGACAGCATGAAATATTGGCCCCCGATCCGGGACCGGATCTGGTGGGGGGCAGACTCTCTCTCTTCGCTCAGGTTTGGGCAAGAGATGTTCTGGATCCTTGGGCGCTAGAAATAGTCTCCCAGGGTTATCTTCTGGAATTCAAGGGACTTCCCCCAAGGGGGAGGTTCCACAGGTCGCAGTTGTCTTCAGACCACATAAAAAGACAGGCGTTCTTACATTGTGTAGAAGACCTGTTAAAAATGGGAGTGATTCATCCTGTTCCATTAAGAGAACAAGGGATGGGGTTCTACTCCAATCTGTTCATAGTTCCCAAAAAAGAGGGAACGTTCAGACCAATCCTAGATCTCAAGATCTTAAACAAATTTCTCAAGGTCCCATCGTTCAAGATGGAAACCATTCGAACTATCCTTCCTTCCATCCAGGAAGGTCAATTCATGACCACGGTGGATTTAAAGGATGCGTATCTACATATTCCTATCCACAAGGAACATCATCGGTTCCTAAGGTTTGCATTCCTGGACAAACATTACCAGTTCGTGGCGCTTCCTTTCGGATTAGCCACTGCTCCAAGGATTTTCACAAAGGTACTAGGGTCCCTTCTAGCGGTGCTAAGACCAAGGGGCATTGCAGTAGTACCTTACCTGGACGACATTCTGATTCAAGCGTCGTCCCTTCCTCAAGCAAAGGCTCACACGGACATTGTCCTGGCCTTTCTCAGATCTCACGGCTGGAAAGTGAACGTGGAAAAGAGTTCTCTATCCCCGTCAACAAGGGTTCCCTTCTTGGGAACAATTATAGACTCCTTAGAAATGAGGATCTTTCTAACAGAGGCCAGAAAAACAAAGCTTCTGGACTCTTGTCGGATACTTCATTCCGTTCCTCTTCCTTCCATAGCTCAGTGCATGGAAGTGATCGGTTTGATGGTGGCGGCGATGGACATAGTTCCTTTTGCGCGCATTCATCTAAGACCATTACAACTGTGCATGCTCAGTCAGTGGAATGGGGACTATACAGACTTGTCTCCGAAGATACAAGTAAATCAGAGGACCAGAGACTCACTCCGTTGGTGGCTGTCCCTGGACAATCTGTCTCAAGGGATGATGTTCCACAGACCAGAGTGGGTCATTGTCACGACCGACGCCAGTCTGATAGGCTGGGGCGCGGTCTGGGGATCCCTGAAAGCTCAGGGTCTTTGGTCTCGGGAAGAATCTCTTCTACCGATAAATATTCTGGAACTGAGAGCGATATTCAATGCTCTCCAGGCCTGGCCCCAGCTTGCGAGGACCAGGTTCATACGGTTTCAATCAGACAACATGACGACTGTTGCGTACATCAACCATCAGGGGGGAACAAGAAGTTCCCTAGCGATGGAAGAAGTAACCAAAATTATTCTTTGGGCGGAGTCTCACTCCTGCCACCTGTCTGCTATCCACATCCCAGGAGTGGAAAATTGGGAAGCGGATTTTCTGAGTCGGCAGACATTGCATCCGGGGGAGTGGGAACTCCATCCGGAAATCTTTGCCCAAGTCACTCACCTGTGGGGCATTCCAGACATGGATCTGATGGCCTCTCGTCAGAACTTCAAAGTTCCTTGCTACGGGGCCAGATCCAGGGACCCCAAGGCGGCTCTAGTGGATGCACTAGTAGCACCTTGGACCTTCAAACTAGCTTATGTGTTCCCGCCATTTCCTCTCATTCCCAGGCTGATAGCCAGGATCAAGCAGGAGAGGGCGTCGGTGATCTTGATAGCTCCTGCGTGGCCACGCAGGACTTGGTATGCAGATCTGGTGAATATGTCATCGGCTCCACCTTGGAAGCTACCTTTGAGACGAGACCTTCTTGTTCAGGGTCCGTTCGAACATCCGAATCTGGTTTCACTCCAGCTGACTGCTTGGAGATTGAACGCTTGATTTTATCGAAGCGAGGATTCTCAGATTCTGTTATCGATACTCTGGTTCAGGCCAGAAAGCCTGTGACTAGAAAGATTTACCACAAAATTTGGAAAAAATATATCTGTTGGTGTGAATCTAAAGGATTCCCTTGGGACAAGGTTAAGATTCCTAGGATTCTATCCTTCCTTCAAGAAGGATTGGACAAAGGATTATCTGCTAGTTCCCTGAAGGGACAGATTTCTGCCTTGTCGGTATTACTTCACAAAAAGCTGGCAGCTGTGCCAGATGTTCAAGCCTTTGTTCAGGCTCTGGTTAGAATCAAGCCTGTTTACAAACCTTTGACTCCTCCTTGGAGTCTCAATTTAGTTCTTTCAGTTCTTCAGGGGGTTCCGTTTGAACCCTTACATTCCGTTGATATTAAGTTATTATCTTGGAAAGTTTTGTTTTTAGTTGCGATTTCTTCTGCTAGAAGAGTCTCAGAATTATCTGCTCTGCAGTGTTCTCCTCCTTATCTGGTGTTCCATGCAGATAAGGTGGTTTTACGTACTAAACCTGGTTTTCTTCCAAAAGTTGTTTCTAACAAAAACATTAACCAGGAGATTATCGTACCTTCTCTGTGTCCAAAACCAGTTTCAAAGAAGGAACGTTTGTTGCACAATTTGGATGTTGTTCGCGCTCTAAAATTCTATTTAGATGCTACAAAGGATTTTAGACAAACATCTTCCTTGTTTGTTGTTTATTCAGGTAAAAGGAGAGGTCAAAAAGCAACTTCTACCTCTCTCTCTTTTTGGATTAAAAGCATCATCAGATTGGCTTACGAGACTGCCGGACGGCAGCCTCCCGAAAGAATCACAGCTCATTCCACTAGGGCTGTGGCTTCCACATGGGCCTTCAAGAACGAGGCTTCTGTTGATCAGATATGTAGGGCAGCGACTTGGTCTTCACTGCACACTTTTACCAAATTTTACAAGTTTGATACTTTTGCTTCTTCTGAGGCTATTTTTGGGAGAAAGGTTTTGCAAGCCGTGGTGCCTTCCATTTAGGTGACCTGATTTGCTCCCTCCCTTCATCCGTGTCCTAAAGCTTTGGTATTGGTTCCCACAAGTAAGGATGACGCCGTGGACCGGACACACCTATGTTGGAGAAAACAGAATTTATGTTTACCTGATAAATTTCTTTCTCCAACGGTGTGTCCGGTCCACGGCCCGCCCTGGTTTTTTTAATCAGGTCTGATATTTTATTTTCTTTAACTACAGTCACCACGGTACCATATGGTTTCTCCTATGCAAATATTCCTCCTTAACGTCGGTCGAATGACTGGGGTAGGCGGAGCCTAGGAGGGATCATGTGACCAGCTTTGCTGGGCTCTTTGCCATTTCCTGTTGGGGAAGAGAATATCCCACAAGTAAGGATGACGCCGTGGACCGGACACACCGTTGGAGAAAGAAATTTATCAGGTAAACATAAATTCTGTTTTTTTTTTCTGTACTCCAAGGGCTTGTGAGATTTTTTTTAGAAATGCAGCTAATCAAACACAAAATATATACTGTCATTGAGCTCTGCTTTATCCACAAATAATTTTGTTCAAACAAGTTCCCTAGGGAAAAGGTCACAGTCAACGGTTATATTAAAGGGACAGTGTACTGAAAAATTAGTTTCCCCTTAATGTGTTTCCAGTGTTTATTGTTGTACTAGCTGCAGAGTTTAAAATGCATGAGAAACTGCTCCTTTATGTTTATTTTTATATGAAATTGCTGTATTTGCTAATTAAAACCACATCCCAATCAAATTGGCTGAACTTGCCTGGAGAGCGTTGTTTTTATCGTAACTCTCTGTGGATATATAACAAGTGGGGTGCTAACTGTTGCGCGCAAATAATAAGGGGCATATTGTGTCACTTTGCGCTCGTCGGAAGTAGCACGTGTATTACGAGGTGAAAGTAAATACGTTCACTTGTTACGTGAGACAAAAAAGTGGCACAAAATACATAAAAAATACCTTTAACAGTACATTTACATACAAAAGTTATAAGAGCTCAAAGATATGAGATCTGGGGTGCGTGGAAAATACCGCTCCAATCATAATCTAGCCATAAATGGAAGACATAAATCACAGTACATTGTCCCTTTAATTAAAATACATGCTTTATAAATGCAGTATTCATATAATGGAAGGCTCTCAGCAGTTTGAGTCTTCATTGTGCTAATATAAAGAAAAGTATGATCAATACAAAAAAAATCAAACACTATTATTTAAACAATATAAATCATTAATAATTAGCACATAACTCTGAGTATTCTAAAGCCAATGCAATGCAAACCCTATAAACATTTAAAGGGACATAGCAGTGACAATTGATATCCTGTGAGTGTATTTCAGTTTTGTAAAGAAGCATTTTTGCAGCATTTGTGTTAGAAAAATGCTTCTTGTTTTATAAACTATTACTGTTTCAGAGGCAAACACACATATGCTGTGAATAACCTGTGTACCCTCACTCACACGCTGAACTTGATCAACAAGCCAGTGGTGGATTGTTTGTGTCAGTGATTTTATTTGTGTCATATAAGCCAACTCTCTAAGCAGGTGAGTTGTTTGAATGCAGGTGCATAGGT